>NW_019524920.1:70281-71158 GCF_002814215.2 Seriola lalandi dorsalis
CCCCCCCCCCCCCCCCCTTCACTGGACAATAGTTTGAACAGTGTGTGATGGGAACAGTGATCCTTCTGTTATGAGACGGCCTCTGTAACCCAGAGGACATCCTGTGGTTGTTACTGAGGCAGAGCTGGTGAGATGACTGACCTTTGTTAACTCTGTGCCGAGCCTCAGACTGTATCGACTATTCAGGAATATCATGTAACACACCGGCTACGAAAAGCCAATAACCTCGTCCCGGTGGGAGACCGAGGCATTTTCTCTCTCAAATAAATGTCACAAAGACGGGTCCAGCTGACAGTGAAGCTGCTGGTCGGCTGAGACGGGTGGAGGAACGCCACTTTCCCCGCTGTGAATATACACCGTAAACCTACGATTTAACCCCTTCACTTCCCTTCCAGTCATCAGAACGACAAGCCGACACCGCCTTTTAGTGACGTTACTGTTGTAATGTCGGAAAAACTTGGAATGAGGCCTTCAAGTCCTTTTGAAAACACACCTGCAAACTTGCAAACATGTAAATGCAAAAGCTGCATCATTGTCTTAAGCCGTGAGTTACGCTCCTTCAGACGGTGTCAACATCTCGACAAACCTCTGATGCCGTTTGCCTCCGCCGCTCAGCCAAGCTGCAGGAAATACGCTCACGAGAATGGGACTTCCTGGCGCGGAGGCTTGAAAACTATATTTTAATACTACACTACTATGTAAAAACGACATATCTTTTAAACATAAACATAAAATAATCAAACTTTTTTTTGCACATGTTGTCAGACGGCTTCAGGGGTCCGGTAAGCTCATCGCCCCGCACCACATTTCTTTTCTCCAGAGTTTGTGCAGCTCCTTCTGGAGCCACAAAAGGCTTTATATACAACCCCCCCCCCCC
>NW_019524920.1:71178-72110 GCF_002814215.2 Seriola lalandi dorsalis
CACACACACACACACACACACACACACACACACACACACTAGTACTCTCCAAGACCTGTGAACAGACTCATGTGTAAAATTGGCTCAGTTCCCTTTTACAGTTGTTTTGTTGAGGATTTGTGACCACGGTGTGACTGGGACATTTTACCTATGAAGAATCACAAAGCTCTCGGCTGGACAAACTGTTCAGTGGTGACATCGCTCCTGAAGGACCTCAAACATATATTTCCGTACAGTCATTTCTTGTCACTTAATTGACGTGTACACCCACTATCGACCGACACAGCGGCCTGGCCGATCTATTGGTCCAGCTCTGGGTTACTGTTCAGTGTTGGATACAACCTGCAGCCGTTTGTCCTTTACAGAAAGTGCAGCAGTTGAAACATCCAGCAGGTGCACTGCAGAAAGTCACAGACGTGCACTGCCTGCTGTTAGACTCTGTTAATGCTGCCGGTGTCGAAACCGAAGCTTATTTTACGCCCCCACTTAGTTTAAGTTACTAAACGGCTGAAAAAAGCAGAAAGTGTAAAAGAGGAAACGACAGAAGGAAAGATTGGTGAAGGGGAAGGAAGAAAAAGAGAGAGACTTGGAACAGGATGAAACAGATGGATAAATAGAAACAGCAGAGTGAAAGAGTCAGAGGGAGATGGATAGGGGAAGACTGTGAGC
Organism: Seriola lalandi dorsalis; assembly: GCF_002814215.2. NCBI lineage: Eukaryota > Metazoa > Chordata > Actinopteri > Carangiformes > Carangidae > Seriola > Seriola lalandi. The sequence continues at coordinate 71,848 of NW_019524920.1, forward strand.
ACTAAGAGAGGAAGGATGGATGACGTGTGGAGAGATGGAGAGATAATGGATGTGTGAATAGAATGAGAGATGATAGGTGGTAAAGAGATGTAAAGAGATAAGAAGTTGGCGGAGAGGAAACCGTGGTCTCCGTGCTGCCGCGCCCGGCTCTGCTGCGTTTACTGATAAACCGCACGGGAAAAGAAAAAGGGGAAAGAAAAATAACAATCAACTTGCACTAAAAGCCACCAGCCGAATCAACAAAACCCTGATACCCCCCCCCC
>NW_019524920.1:72130-86746 GCF_002814215.2 Seriola lalandi dorsalis
GCCCCGGCAGTTGCCCGTGACAACACTCGTTGCTAACAGGCTTATTAAGAAATAAATAAATAAATAAATAAGTAAGTAAGCCTGGCCATGAGATACACTAACACACCACAAAACTTCATTCAGCCCGCGCCGCGCTTGTAAAGGCGCACGGTGCAACAAAGCAGATAGCCAGTCGGGGATTTTTCCTCAACAGAGGGACGCTGTTGCCAACTGCCTGGATTCTCCCTCACAAAGTTATCTGAGGACACGCAACCACAAACGGGGAGAGCGCGCTTTGTATTAAGAATTAAATTCAGCAGGAGTTGTAACACTAATGCTGACAGGAAACTCTCCTCGGCGTTTCTGTCGCTCCAAGTGACATAAACAGGACGTTTGCTATGCCGCCCTCGTTTCTTTCCACGCCTGTGTAATAATTAATGAGATTCACATATAAATACGTTTTATTTAAAGCTGCTATTAATCATTATATCAGCAGGGGATCAAACGACTTGTGTGAAAGTGACAGGGTCACTTCTGCAGGTTCCCCCTCAGCTCTAAGAACAGGTTTCTGCAGGTTTTGGAAAGTCGTATAAAGGTGCCTCAGAAAACGACTCTGACATCATATACAGTGGGGGTGGTCTCTTTCAGTGTCAGTGGGCCTCGGCTCTGAGATCAAACACAGCCAACATCTAGTAACAGAAGGAGCGTTCCTTCATCCTTGTTGCTATGCGACAAAGAAAAAAAGTTGCTGGTATTTTTAGGTAATGGCTTTGTTTGTTGTGTTTACTAGAATAAAAGTCTTTTTTCTAGAGAGTTCAACGTGTGCACGGTGTAACAACAACAATACAAACTGAGCTACGAGGCGTTTCGCAACCTGAAGGAGAACTCGCTCGGGATGTCTTTGACCACGACGTGACCTCAGCTGGGTTTTTGTCGGTGTCAGGATTAAAGTCAGTTATGATTCGTGAGTCATTCATTCTGTCTTTTGCGTCACAGCGGTCTCCGTCCACGTGTTACCTTCTGAAATACTGATTCAAATCAGAGAGGTATTTACATCCTAAATGAGAGAGAAAGCGGCGGCGGCGGTTCTCAGGAGGGAAGCAGGTACAGGGAGAGAAGTTGGGTCAGTGCCTGGTTCCATGTGCGCTGATGACTCTGCTTCCCACTTCCTGTCTTTCCTGTTTTCACACGCCCGGGTTGTGGGACACTTTGAAAGGCTCTCAAGATAAATATGCAAGCCAGCAATATTATTAATGTAACAGGAAATAAAAATAAACATACCTCTGCTTCACAAATCTCTAATGCCTTTCCTCTATTCTGTTTCTTCTGAATTGTTTTACCTCTTCACGCCTCTTAAAAGCAATAAAATTCTGCGAAGGAAAGTTGTCCATTGGTTGATCTGAGAACTACAGGTGCAGGTGATTGTAAGAAAATATATTTATGCTGCTTCCTTAGAAGCAGCGGAAAAATTCAACTCTGACCTACAGCCGCTGATTAATTTACATTTTCACATTTACATTTGACTAATTTGGCAGATGCTTTTAAGCAAAGAGACTTAGAAGTGAAGGATGAGACTGAAGCTTCAGTTCAAACGTTGGTGTAAATACTAAATACTACATCTACTCAATAAGTGAAGGAGATCAGGTAGAGTGCATAGTAATCAGGTTATTCGTGTTAATATGATGCAAACAACCTAAAATATTCAAATTAAATTGCTACGAAAAATTACTACCACCACTTTATATCGACTAACAAATGTTGCAGGACCCTAGACCTTCACATTACATCCAACTGATTGCTCTTGTGGTCATGTGCACACAACAGATGAGTCATTAACATTTACATTAGCCTACGAAACGTGACGTAAACGAGGCGGTTCTTCTCTAACTCCGCTGTTCCATCAGATCCCGCTTTGGTAAATGTTTCCCAGTGAATGTTAGCACACCAGTGACTTGACATTTAACTGAAATGTTTCTGATAAAGGAGAGAACAAGTGTGTGTGTGTGTGTGTGTGTGTGTGTGTGTGTGTGTGTGTGTGTGTCTCTGGGCTGACTGTTTGTATCAGAGCTGGTTTCCCATGAGCTCGGTGTAAAAACACGTCCACACAAGGTAAACACTCTGTTACCATAGAATCTGTAACTATGGAGGGAAGAATCAGCTTTACACACAACTGAAAACAAACACACACACACACACACAAAAGTGGAAAACAATTTAATTCAAAACTGTTAATCTTTTTGACTGATTTCGTAGTAACAATGCTGCCATCAGTGACATTTACATCATTAAAATGAACTGAGCAGTTTAGAGGCTGTGTGTGTGTGTGTGTGTGTGTGTGTGTGTGTGTGTGTGTGTGTGTGTGCCTCCTCCTTCTTCCTCGATGGTGTAACTAATAAAGAAAGTATTAGTTGGTCTGGAAACGTCTGAACCTGCCACGTTTCAATTAAAACAGAAAATTCCAGCTGTTTCATTCTCGGCCTCTTTTGTCAGATATTTCTGTTAATGCTTCAAACCAGAGGGAGGTTTCCATCAGTGTACGTGCAACAATACGTATACGTGTGTGGGTGTGTGGAGAGAGCACTTTACCGTGCCCTTCAGTACATGCATATGGAAATGTAGGAACTGTGATACACTCGTACTGTAAATACAATCCGGCGTGGACGTCTATAATTGCAATAAAGTCGACAGCCTCCCCTCCAGAGGAAATCACATTGATGGGTAGAAATGCATGACAGGGAAGCCGGCGCACACACACACACACACACACACACACACTGATAAAAATAAATCTGGGCGACATGGCAACAGACACCAATAAAGCATGTTATATTGCACAGGGACTTTCTGCAATCTTGTCCACTGACTAAGAGAAACAGTGATATGAGTCGTTTGTGCTGGAGTTACACAGATGTGTCATTACACAACACTTCTCCCTCCATACGTAGGTTTGTGTTGTACGCTGTGTTTATTAATACTCCAGTAGCAGTGATTAGTATTCTGCAGACGGTTGTCCACAACAGCTCGGCGAAGAACTTTAATCCGTTCAATCTGAAATGTTGGAATTAGAAAGCGATGCTCTGCTCTCCTCACGTATTGATTTGCATGAACATTTTTATATTTTGTTGTAGACCTCAGGCAACGCTGTTCTGATGCGCTGTAAGATTTTAAGTTTCTGTGGATGAGCAACAATCTGTTAAATCTTAAAAACAATGAGTTCAACATGTTGCCCAGGGAAGTTATTCCCTGAAAAAAGTATAAATTATTATGTTTATCTGTCAGAGCTCAGCACTATGTTTACGTCGTTCCTTGGACGTTTAAATTAACTTATAGTTGCAGTTCTGTTGTTCTTCATATGTTCCTCTTACTGAAATTTGGGTGTGGCAACATCCAACAAAATTTTCCAAAACTTTCAGAGAGAGAGAATCGCTCACGCTCGCTGTTTTGTGGAGATGAGAGAGTTGAAGGGATTTGATTTGATCTCCTAGACTCTCTGTTTACAGTCTTCACACAACTACTTCCGTCTCTTTTCGCTCGTAAAACCGAGTGGATTAAACCACGAATGCCCTCGAGGGGGGAATGCTGGAGAAAAAAAGTGAGCGCCGTTATCCCCATTTGTGTGATTCGTCTTGATGAGACCAGGAAGACACTGTAAAACTCTTGGAGAAAGGTCAGGGGGGCAAGTGTGATGCAGCGTAGACGAGGTCATGATGGTCAGCGCGTCGCCTTCGAGTGCCAGCTACTAACTACCAGCTCTGACCTTGGACTGTAACTCAGAGGGATGGAGAGAGCTGCAGGGTTTTGTTTCGCTAAGTCGACTTGTGTTGTGAAACCTGCGATTCTAATCTTTAGAAGAAGTATTTCATTTCGTCTCCATGGACTGAAGGACTAGCGGCCTGAAGTGGAGCCTGGTCAGCATGTTGACCGCTGGACAGCCAAGAGGATTGTGTCTGCAGTCCAGATTACCATCAGCTAAACGAGGCTGAAGCCACGTGGCAAAGGTGACAATGGCAGACGGAAACATTGACCTGCAGAGTGTGGAGACGGACCAATCAGAGGAGACAATTGCAATCTCAGATCCTGCAGACAGTCAACATGAGAAAAAGAGACGTGGAGATGAAATGTCCGGAGCTGGACTTCCTCAGGAAGAAGGCACTCAGTCCGACCCTGACCTCAAGTGTAAAGCTACAGTCTCTTTTTCTTTTTAGTGACTCAAGAGTCAAGTTGATAGATTGCCAAAGATTCCCACATCTACAATAAACAGGAAGTCAAAATGACTTTGTTCAAGAAAAGAAAAGAAGAAATCTGGTGCTGGCATCCATTAACTCCTACACACACCTATTCGTGTGATAAGGTCGGCCAGGACCGGTCGGTACCGATCCAAAACCACGTAGCGTCAGTGCTGCTTTCCTTGATTGCGCCTATATGACACACAGCTTGTCACTGAGAGCTTAAATTACACACCCTAACCGTCCTCTGTGAAGTTGTGACACAGCCGTGTTCCCATTCATGGGAAACGTCTCTGCACCGCTGAGTGAAGGCCACAAGGATCTTGTAAAGTGGTGTGACGAGCGGCGCCGAGGCTAAACGCCGCTTTGGAGGAGGGGGGGGGGCTGTTTAGAGTAGTCATCTCCGGCGTTGGCAGGTTGACCCCTCATTGCCACACATCTGCAATTACAACTCACCATGTCCCCTGAGTCGACTTGTAGCGGGCACCACTGCAACCGCCAATGAAGCGGAACAAAGAGACAGAGAATGCATGAGTTGCCATCCATTCAGCAGGACTGAGCCGCTCGCTTCGCCTCCCCTCGCCCTCGCCTCTTCCTGCTTGGCTACCCAGGCCTGACCCAAATATGACGTCCCCGAATGAGACATGGCTTTAGCAGCACCCGGGGAAGTGGCAGCTCTTTCTCCAACACACTCCCTCTATTTATTTCTTCGTCCTTTCCTCTCTCTTTTTTTTTATTTTTTATTTCTTCCTCACTTCTTTAAATAAACTGATATCTTCTCAGCTTCTCTTGCTCCTGTGATCTTTTGATTTTCATCTCTACCTGTGCGTTCACTCCGTCTGGCTCTGCCACATTTCTCACCTGCTCTCTGTCGGATAGCTGCGAGCCTAAGCTGACGGTGGCATTATAATATTACCTTGAAATGTCTCAAACGTTCAACTTATCTTAATGCCGTAGCTCTTATCTCCCCTCACTTAGTCTGCTAATATGCCAGCCCCTGGTGAAACAAGCTTTCTCAATGAGATGCATCTCTTTTCCCCTTTAGAATCCAGGCGCTGTCTGTTCAGTCTGTTGATCTGCTTCTTCCCCTTTATACTGTAAAAACACACTTAAGACACTGAGACTCAGTGGTGCAGTGAGCCGCGTGTTTTGAATTCAACTATTTGTATCATCTTAGTAAAAAAAACTCAAATTATAAAAGCGTTCCTTCACCAGAAACCAAACACCTCATAACAACCGATTAATACACAAAAAGCTTTTGAGTGCAGCTGTCACCATTGGGGAGGAAGAGTCTGGATGACAACTGGCGTTTGATTCTCCTTTGAAGGCTAAATGTATTTACAGTAGCAATTACCAGGTGCAGAGCGGGAAAAGAAAATGCTGTTAGCAACCTGAGGAGAAAGTGAGTAAACAGCATCTGCCACATTAGTGGATTTTTCATTTGTACAAAGTTGGTTGATGATGTGACGAGTTTGATGCATTTTTTCACATTAGACGTTTATCTTTCTGAAAAACACGTGACGATGAACCGAAACGACCTCGGTTCATGATGTCACTCCCCTTCCTGTCAGCCCTTTACTACCGTCTGTGTAATGAAGGTATGCAACTCCCCGAAAATGCCTTCAATAACTTTATTATTTAATCAGCAAAACAATTGGAATTATTATTATTATTATTTTATTTCTTTAATTTATTTTTTCTTTCTTTCATATCATGTGTTTTTATAAATGTGAATATATAAATAATATAATTTTACAATCATTTTCTATTATGAAAACAAGCACTGGTACACAATCTTTGACTCCATAAAACATTTTAAAATTAAATAAAAATATTAGTGACTTATTGTGAATGAAAATGAATGAATGTACTGTTAATGTGAACCGAGGCAGATTCTTCTTCTGTGCTGGCAGGGCGGCGGAGAGCTGAGAGCAAATGACCTGTCAACATCGTTCTCACATTTGCTCCCTAAAATAGCAAAGTGTCCATCAACAGCTATTTCATTTTTTTTTTCTTGACAGCATGACTTTTAAAACTTACCCACTAAACAAAATGGCAGGTTGAGGGGTAAAATCTTTAGCGAATGGACACGTAAACTGATCTGACCTCTGACCTTTTGATTGTCTCATTACTCAGCCCGTGTGTGGCGCCATGTCATGTCATAAACAAAAGCTCAATGATCCCATAAACGATAAATGTCTCATAAGTGGTAATACATGGCCGTGGAGACATAAAAGCTTAATGGACTCTAATAGCTCAATAAAACTACAATAAATTGAACAGAGTCATTATTTAGGATGAGTTCTCAGTTTGCTGCGGATTTAAACGTCACATAAACTGTCCACTGAAGCCAAAAGCTGAATTTAGGCAATAAAACTAATAATAAATAGAGTTTTATTAGTTGAAGGTGAGTTAAACGTCTAGTTTGGAGCTGAGCTGTCGGTTGTTGGAGCTGAAGGGACGTTAAACTCATCCGCCACCTTGACTTTCACATCTTTATTTTCCAGTGAGGTTTTTTGATGTTAAACTCCTTCCTGTCTCTAACTGTCTCCTTCATTTAGTCAGTTTCCTAAAGCAGGGAAACCTACTCCTCTCACTTTACCTGAATATAATCTCATTATATAATTATAATATAATATAATTTCCTCAATTTACTTTCTATCAGCATTCCTGTTTGTGCATTTCTCACATTTCTAAATGGTAGAATAATAATTAGATTGAGGCGGTTCATTTACGACTGGCCTCCTCGTCTGTCAGGCTGAGCCTTCAGAAAGACTAATCCCAGATTTGTGGATCCGTTTCAAGAGTAACAACATGTAGCTGAAGGCTATTTTGATATCTATTCACAGGACTGAAGCTGCAGGCAAGGAATTAAAGTGCCGTACAATATTACTTTTTGTCTTCTTATTATGCGGCGTGATCTTCTCTCACAAAGCTGGGGCAGCGGCTTAAGTGTAAATGAATCCGGTGTGTGTGACGAGAGCGTTGGCAGTTTGTATCTTTGACCTCTTGGCTGGAAATGAAAAGCATCTTTGTTTTCTTTAAAAAATTTCCAGAACCGAAGGTGACATCTCCAAAATTGTATATTTTATTGAACATGCAATAAAAAAAAAGAAGAAAAGCACGAAGATTTTCAGTTTCCAGCGACAAAAGAGAAAAGCAGGAAACCTGTATGTTTGAGAATCTGGAACCAGAGAGTGTTTTTAACATAAATCTTGGTTCTCCTCTCGGGTTCCTGAAAGCTCATTTACAGGAGCTGAAACCAGACAGTTAAACGCCCATCTACCACCTCATCCTCCACACCCTTGAAGTGTGTTCACACGGAACATGAAGTAATTTTAGACGCAGCGTGGTCGCATGGAAAAACTCCTTTTGGATGTAAATTTGCAACAGGCGGCACAAAGTGTTGCGTCCGTGTGATTCTGAAAATGTGATTCAAGCGCCGCGTCCTCTGAGGCTTTACGACTGTGCTCCATAAATATACAGAGACAAATGGAGAATGAGAGGCACTAACCTGATAACCAGCTCCAGCAAAACGTCTGACTGTCGGGGATGAATAAACATGGAGCGCAGAAACAAGCAAGAGAAATCTGTATAACGTGGACTTTATCTACAACTTAGCATATTGAAAATTCATGAGAAGATTCTGTTTCCAAATGTAAAGACGCGTCAGTCTTGAATCTTGAAACAGCAGTTTCAGTTTTTAGTTGTGGCTCCACAAACAGAGTGAAATATGTCAAACTGTATGAATGATGGATAGAGCGTTAGAGTGGAGCCAACGTTCCTCGGATAAAGATGCATATAGTACAGTGTATGTGACTCTGTAGACATGCACCACATGATTAATTATGGGCCAAACTTGTTGAATAGTAAGTCGGTTGTGTGCGTATCCGCCTGCGATGGCCTGATGAAAACCTTCACACTGCTGCAGTGACACGTTGCCTCTGGCAATCAGCTGGCATTATGTTGTAGGCGAGTGAGGCCGAGCCTGTTTGTGTCCTGAAGCGTCCCAGCGCCGAGGGCCGTCACTGTCAGTGCAGTGACATGACTGCATGTGACAGCACAGAAACACTGCAGAGGGACCGTATACATCACTTTCTGTCATGCAGATGCTACTACAGTATGACTGGGTCAGGGAATCTTGCAGAGATGCAAAATTACTGATCAGTTTATTCATGGCAGGCTGGATTTTAACAAATGCATCATACAATGTAAACTGATGTCATTTGTTTATAGAAAACATTTCAGATTTGTGCAGCATGGAGATCATTATGATGTCTGTTTGGTTATATGCTTCTATAATTAGATAATACTGGAGTAACAGTCCGGTCATGCTTTGAAGAATCCTCTCACAATCACATTTGATCTTGTTTATAACAGATGGAAGCTGTGAAAAGTTTAAAATATTGAGGACATGAATGCATCCCTCACATCCTGACATGTTTGTGCTGCGGGCCTCGGGGGCAGCTATCTAATCCTGCAGAAAAATGGAAAAGCGGCAACATGATCCTATTTTCTCTGTCAGTGTTTGAATTTGTCATATAGCAAACAAGAAACATTAGTTACGTTTCCACCGAACTGCGTTTTAACAAACATTCAAAACATGATGCACAAATGAAACTGGGGAAAAAAGCGACTGAATATAGCTCATTTGTGTCTGCTACTGCTGGTCGTATTTTAGCCTGCATGAAGACAGTAACATTAATATGAATATTCATTGGAAATGTTTATAAAGCACAGCTGCTGCTTTATTTGTTGGGTGGTGCCCAAACCAGCGCAGTGGTTTAGATTGATGACAACAATGTGAAGCAGTAATTAGACCACCCAAAGTCTAAACCATAGACAAGCCAAGCAGTTTTCATCCTCGTCCATACCGACAGCAACGCAGTGTCAAAAAGTGCAGCTTCCTCTTTCATTTCAACAAGACGCCAGTGTTGGTAAAGCAGAAAATCACAGGGTCATTCACCCAGAATGTTGATCCTGGTTCAGCGCTTGCTGTCACACCAACATCATCTGGCAAAGGCACTGCACTGGCCGATCAAATGTGTGTAGAGCTCCATGTAGCGTGTAGCATGTAGCAGTGTAGCAGCTAATTATACAGTTTAACCTGCAGGCGTCAGGAGGGAGGAGGGAGAGCCCAAACCAGAACTTCAGGGTTTTGTTTCCAAAGTAAGAAAACTAAAAACATTTATAACAACGCAAAGTGCAAAAAGTCTAACAACTCCTGTTGCTTCAAAACATTTCAATACTGCCTTTAACGAACACCATTTCCCATAAGCCCTAGACTGCTGCAGGTTAAATGTCATCATGGTGACAAAGGAAGAAATGCTGCGTTCAGTTCACCTCGGAAAAGTTGACCGTGTTCGAGTACAACTCAGAGTTTTGTTATTGTTGAGACGACTGTTATTGTTAGCGACACCGGTTCATACCAACACATTACGTGTTATTTTGCTCATACAAACACGGCAGCAACACGCTCACCGAGAGGTGCTGAACACAACTGTGTGTACGATGAGACAGAAATAAGACAGACATTTACTCCAGCTTTCACTGCTGTAGATGTGCAGAGCAGACGAGTTCAGACCTTCGATCACGTGATTCACAGTTCCAGTAAAACTCTAGCAGTTCGTTAAGGTCAACGTGAAGTAGGTTTATTGCATGAAACCAAAACTAAGCAATAATACCGGTCCGGTCCCATGTGAACCGACTGACCCGTTTCTGCCCTGCATCAACTCTTACAATCTTCCCTGCTCCACCTATTGTATTCTGGGTACGCTCCGTCCTATCTGTGCCGCCGCATCCTGACACCGTTATCTCCAAGTTCTGGGTGTTTCCCACCTTGTTCTAAATGAACGGTGTCTGGTGCTTCTCGGTTTCTGACCTCATTGAGGGAGAGAGTATCAAAAACACATTCCTGCACCACTCAGTTCTTCACTCCATAACAAGGACCAACCATGTCTTCTTCTGCAGACACCATTATATTCTAGTCTGTTCTAAACATAATAAAAAATTAATGGCTTTACCTTCTAATCACACCAACCTTGATTGACTAAACTCGCTCATTTGCATATTTAATGAATGTAAGAAATTAAGGTAAAGTACATGATTAATTAGCAATAAGACTAAATTAGTGATGACTAGGTGAAAATATTTCTTCAGGGGGGCGAATTTGAAATTCCCACACAGTGAAGTGTCTGTGGTTGGTCCAGACAAAACACTGTAGGTTGTTGTAAGTTAAAAGGTTGAAAATCTTTGTTGTCGCTTCTGTAAATTTTCCACAGGAGCTGCAGCTTTAGTTTGTTGACGAATGAATCGTCATTTAACCTTGTTGAAATCCTTACAGCGCCAACGTCTAATATACTGTAGTGCTGAAGTGCTGTAGTAAATAGACATTAAACCTCTGGAGCATGTTTCACTTTTTCAAGGGGACTGATGAATGAAATGCCCAGTGAGACATTGTGCTGTGGAACAGACGCTGGAGCGGGGGTCAGGTCAGGATTTCAGCTCGCTGTTACCGCCGCGATGACTGTTCAGAGTTGTAAAATACAACCTGACACAAACAAGTTGCTCAGTGTCTTTTTCTCCCTTGTGTTTTTTGTTTTTTTCCCCCAGACGGCCTTTGTTGTTCTGAACGTGCTGCTGAAGGACCAGTGCCATCTGCGACAGGCTGTCCACAAACTGCTCGCTACTCATGGAAAATGTAAGTGGGTCTATTTGCTCAGTTGAAGTCAATATGACCCTTTAACCCTCATGCACCTCTAAGCTCCCACTGCACCAGCAGGAAGACACACACACACACACACACACACACATACGGGTCGCTGCTAGAAGCATGATCGTAATATTTTAGGATAAATACGGCTGATATTTCCTTCTGGTCTTTATATTTTAACATTTTTGTGCTAAAATGACAAAGATCCAGTCGTCACAATCAGATTAAAAGACTTCTGCAGTGAGGTGATCCGTGATGTGATGTTCCCCACTTCTCCATCGAGGCTCTTGGTAAAGACAGAAATAGCAAAATAAGACAGCAGCCCCTCATTCCAGCGCATGTGCTTCTGTAAGTCATTGGAGTATCCACGATTTTTTTTTGATATTATGAATGGAGAGATGATTCAGATCTGCCAAACATTATGATTGCAAATTTAAGCCCTTTTGGGGGATCATCACAGCATCTAATGGTAATCTCCACAGATGTGCAGACTGCTGAAGAAATCACTAATTGGGAAAATGTTTGCAACTGGCTGGAAAAATTATGAAAAATAATGACTCATGACTTAGCGTCTAACACCAGCACCTAAAATATCCGAGTTTCCACTTCCCCTTTTTGTTCACGGAGCTGCTAAAGTGCAGGGTCAGCAGCAGACTGGCACTCACACCACTCAAGTGTGTTGCTCACGGACACTTCAGCAGAGCAGATGCTCGCTGTCGAGCGGCTCGGGCCGTGACCTTCCGGTTGAAGAACACTCGCTTTAATCACTTTACAGCCAAACTGTAGCCTGACGGCGTCTGCAGAGTCGGCCGCTCGTCCTCGTGCGCTGTTACAGACCCGTGGGCGCGCTCTGGGCCAAGCAATTCATTTTCTAACTTGGAATTTTTTATTCTGGCTTTTTGGTGCCGTTAAATTGAACCCAGGAGACACGACGGCCTTTAGCTGTGTTCAAGGTTAAGTCACCACAGCCAGACTAAAGTGAGATCCTGACAACCTTTCCTCCATCTGCATTAAAGGGCTCTTCTTTGGCCACTAAGCAGCCTCCTACACTAAAGATGCAGTGCTGGTAAAATAAGCCTGTGATGCACAAATAACATACTCTACAAACATCCTGATCGTGTTCATACAGGTCGACTACATCTGTGTCGCTGTACGGCCGAAGACACAGTGGCTCATAATTTCTTGACATTCCCACTTTAGCTGTAAAATGCTGAAAAGGCTCAGTGTGCAGTGTAATCCACTAGCAGTGATTTGCCATGCTTGTAATTGGTTCTTGTTTAGTTTAATAGGCTATAATGATGTTAATAGGCTTTCAGAATAAATTATAAGCAAAAATTATGATATCATGTTCTAATTTGCAGAACTATGTAAATGTAAACAATAATTAACGTGATTATTTTGGGCGCTTTAATGTAGCTGAGCTCTGGGTGGAAGGAGCCACTTTTGGAGTTAATGTAGAGGCCACATTCAGTATCATTAACAGAACAAACCTGTTACAAACTTTTACCAAGCAGGAGAAATCTAAAGCCACAGTCACATTACACTTCTGTCCTGTGAATATTCTCCCATTCACTCCCACTGAAACCAGAACTGTGGGAAATGAAGAAGCTGCCATTTTAGCTTGTTTTGTCACCGTATTTAACACGTAATCACGCTAGCAGACTACAAACTGTAGCGCCGCTCTCACGCACTTTGTGATCGATCTGATCCGATCGATATTTAAAATTAAACGTGTCTCCTGCAAATCTTCAAACTTTATGACGGCACACTACTAACATGTATTTATATTTGACCTTAAATATCTATAAAGCTATTTTGTGTGGTGATTTTGCAACTTCAGGCTTCTTACTCTGGGAGCTGTGAAGTCCCAGTGAACCTTATGTACGGGGAGAGAAAACTAAAGTCAGAAACATGAGAACAAAGACTGAATTTAAAGTGAACATCCAGAAGTTTGACCGTTACTCTGGAGTACAGTTGAGGTTTATGAGCATTTAACCTTATAACGGCCCATGTTTGTGAGTATTTCCTCCTCAGAAGATGAAAGACATAAAAAAATAAAAAATGTCTGCTACTTTATAATTCCACTAAATCTCTGATGCACTTCACGATGCGCTTCGATCTCTGCTTTGTCCTTGGTTAGAAATCTTTTGAAGTGTTTCTTCTTCAGTTTCTTTCATGTCTACGAATCCTTCAGTGAACACCACCGCCCCTTTATGCCTCCATGCTGGAGACAAAACACACACACACACACACACACACACACACACACACACTCTGGACTCCCTTTTGATGAGGGTTAAATAACAAACATGAGGTGAGACCATATCACCCCAGCTGTATGAATCTACCTTGCAAATTGTGCCACGATATTTCACCTTTGATCACACTTGGTGCAGTGAGACACGCATAAGCAGGCGAGGTGAAACCGAAACACGCCAGCCATGATCCCTGCCGATGGGGTTTCCCTGGCAACTGTTACTTTCCTTGAATTAATGCCAGATTTTCACCAGAGTCCTCTGTTGCCTGAATTCCACCAAGGCGTGGTTTTCTCGAGACGAGGGAGCACAGACACTAATGAGAAACACTTTCCAACAGGGATCTGCTGCACAACAGTGGCTGGCATCATCTCCCCAGCCGCGCTCAGCCACAGGCGTGAAATGATAGTTAAAGCTGCAGAAGGAGCTTAATGCACCTCCATTCTCAAGTGATGGCTGACGAACACCAAGACTAATTATACCAGATGAAAAAAAGGAATCGGAGAGGCCGATATGTTTGATTTATTGTTATTATTAATCAGTTTGGGCAGAGCAGTGGATGAAAATTCCTTGTAGCTGAAGGCCACTGGCTTCTGATGCGTATCCACCCACAGTCGTGTTTTCTTGTGTCCTTGAGCAAAACACAAAACGCTCCCTTCCTCACTCCACGTGAGTCGATCTAGGCAGAAAAATATCTGAATCTATAATCAAAATCATGCACCTCTCTGACACCATGAATGTCTGAGCAGAACTTCATTCAGTTGTTGTTGAGGGATTTCAGTCTGGACCCAGGTGCTGGATCACAGCCGTGCCTTGCATGGATAAAAACCTCGTTCAGCCACATTGATAATCAGACCAGCCAGCTCCCTCCTTATTTTAAACTTTCATTCCTGCCAACTGCAAGGATGAATAAATGAATACGTGGTCAATCGCATTACTTACAGAATGTGAGCAAACAGGGATTAAATCTGAGTCCCAACCTCATTCTGTGCTCGTTCACTGTCGGGGAAGAGGGGCCGAGCGTCCCTGCTGCTCACAATGGTCATTGATTAAGGTTTCAGTAAAAATAAAGTCTTAAAATCCATCAGTGATGCGGGTCTGTGAGGGAACAGAAAATTCTCCTCTTCCTTCATATCATTAAACTTTTCAACTCGCAGCTGTTTCCCAGCAGCGATTCTGCTTCCTCTCACACATCAGGTGCCAAATATCGCACAACAGCAGTTTCCATTAAAGTCCTGCCATATCTGAATAAAGAAAGAGGGAACATTTACATAAGTCACCTGTGTCTGAATGACAGAAGGCCTGTTACGTTAACAGCTTCGCAGAGCCAGCAATGTTACATGTTCCATGTCTGAGATCCCGTACATCAGCCTGTGTGTTGGCATGTAGCAGTTGTGTGTTGGTGAGAGTGTGTGTAGGTGTGAGTGAGTGAGGGAGGGGTGGT
>NW_019524920.1:86766-127528 GCF_002814215.2 Seriola lalandi dorsalis
GGGGTGGGGGTGGGGGGCTCCTGCGGGCTTCCACACTGCAGTGAAAAGCCGTTAGAAAATGTTGGAGAGAAGATGTCACTGTTGATTTGCTTCGTGTGGGTGTTGGTGATAGACATTTGTTGCTTCTTTGCTAATAACACCTCCTACGAGCTCGGAGCCCGCGCAGCGCCCCGGCAGTTTGACACAGAGAGGGAACGCGTCAGTCGACTGCATCAGACATTCATGAGATGATAAAGACGTTTTACAGTGTAAAACACCATGGCGGTGATTGAGGAAGACGTGATGATGGGGTGTTGCTAATTACACAGCAACATCGTGTCCAACTAACAAAGTCGTTTCTGAGGTTAGAGCGATACAACAGGCAGACGAAGTCTAGATCTGCACATTATGTTTATTATGTATATGAGGAATGTTTTGGTTTTACTGAGTGTGTGAGCCGAACACTGTGCTCCGTGGAATTTAATCTGTGGTGCTTAAACCTTTCAAAACTTTAAATCAATACAATCAATCTTATTTGTATAGTGCTAAATCTCTTTTAACAGGGAGAAACCTCCAACAGAACCGGGCTCAGGGTGGGCGGCCGTCTGCCTCGACCGGCTGGGTTTGAGAGGAGAGAGAGGGAGGAGAGAGAGAGAGAAACCATGAACAGCAGTATACACTGTTGATTGTTAATTGTACAACAGCTATACCCAGAGGTAATGGCCACCAACTTCAGGCCCATTCTCCATCCTAAATTTTATAATCCATAATCAATGAGACTGCATTTTTAAAGCCAATAATGACGTTGATGGTTAGGAGTGACAACATGTCGGACATCTTCTTTTTCTTTTCAGGAACATAAACAAACAATCTTGAGGGGAAAACTTGGAGGATATTGTTGTAAATTCAGTATCTGTGGATTCTGGACTCTTGGCTGAAGCCACCTGAAGAAGTCACCTTTGCATCTCTGAGGCTGTGATGAGTATTTTCACTATTTTCTGACATTTTATAGGCTAAACAATTGTGATCATTCAAAAATAACCTAGAGTGAAAATAATAAGTTGCATTGGAGTAGTCCAGATGTGTGTATGAACAACTGTCAACTCGATGTCTCTGCACAGGAAGAGGAACTGTTCACAGTCAGATCTGTTTTCATTGCACCAGACTTTGAAAGATGTAGGTGTGGAGACTGAATGTCATTTTATTTTGGGTTTTTTTTGTCTGTCCCTTTAAAGGCTGACTACAAGATTTTAAAAGATTTCTTCTTCTTTTTTTTTTGCAGTTCTTTGCTCGAGGATTCAATGATTCATTCCTGAAATGTCTGCTGGACGAAGGCTAACACTGTGGCTCACCACAGGCTGAACATGCACCCAACATAAACAGAGCTCCACTCCGACATCTGCACCACCTCCAGTCACAAACCACTGGAGTGGAAACGCTTCGCAGATTCTTTTCCTCACTTGTCTTATAGATTTTAATGTGACTCCAAGTTATGATTTCCAACAATCGGCTCGGTGCAGAGGGAATTCCTGCAACATGCCGTTGCAGAAAAGACAGGCTCTGCAACTCGCTGTGCTTTGCTGCAAACCAGCCTGAAAACATCAAACCACATCTGACAGTTCACTGGATGTGTCGTGCTAAACATCCTCGCACGCGCTGCTGCTGTTAATAAGCAGATGGCCTTTGCTTACGCCATCTAAATTCTGATGAACCCAAACATAATAATGAATCCCTCTGGGCATTTTCTAATCAAAGGAATGACAAAACTCTGGCCTCTCAAAAGTGTTTACAAGCAGCTGAACTGTTGCATACAGACCAACACTTTCCACATGATTTCCACTCTTAGTGTTGCATCATTTGTTTGATGCACCCATGAATGAACTAACAGCTTCACTGGGCAGTGGTCCGTCTGTTCCATAGGATTAGACCCCTGAGTGCTGGTGACAAACTGGAAACTAAAAGGCCAACAACATATGGAGCAGGGGCTTATGGGATTACCCAATTAACAAGGTGACTCAGAGAGCTGCTAATCTGCAGAATGTTCCGCTGTAGTACAGACACAGACTGTGACGCATGGAGGGGAAGCGCATCTTTTGAGCGTCCACTGCCCAATTAAACACACACACCTCATGTGTGTTTGGTTAAGCAGTCAGGTCTAATTGTATTAAATGTTGAGCCATGCGCTCTGGGTGTCTGGGTGCTCCAACAAAC
The DNA here is from genome assembly GCF_002814215.2 of Seriola lalandi dorsalis. Lineage (NCBI taxonomy): Eukaryota > Metazoa > Chordata > Actinopteri > Carangiformes > Carangidae > Seriola > Seriola lalandi. Next base: position 88,957 of record NW_019524920.1, read on the forward strand.
ATTCACTTCCTCATCCAGGCAAGAAAAAAACAGTCTGCGTAAAACCGGTCACCGAGCACGTGATGCTGTCAGCAAGAGGTTCATTAATTGTATTTATCCCGACACAAAGTGCGCCGCGGGCAGAAACACCACCTTCAAGTGCTGCTGTCAGCTCTGCGCGCAAATCAAAACGCGCGCTGCGTGGAGGGACAAATGACGCACAAATGGGCCACAAATCCGCAAGTGGACACTTTTAATCAGGAGCACTGGAAACGGGCTCTGTTGATTCTGTTGATCCAGAATCACTCATGAAAAGTTAATGAAACATATTTGTGTGCAGAGTGCGGGCGCAGTAAAAAAGAAAAAAAGAAGTGCCAACTAGATTTGATGTAGTTGATTTGATTTGATTATTATTCCAGAAACCAACCAGTCCCACAGGAACCCAAACCGGACCCACTCTATTAATACCTGTTATTCACTTACAATACTGTCACAGCCAATGAAAGCTTCCAGAAGTGAATATTCCCTGTTGCATTCTCTGGAAATACCTGTCAATCCCTGACACATTCCTCGGGGATTTCATGTATTTGCGAGACAGTGGGACTGGACGGGGATTCTTACCTTGTGGAAAAGCGTTGGGTTGCACCACGTACAGAAAAGTGTGAACCATGTGGAACAGAATCCCTATCGGTCCCGGTTCGTAATGGGCCAGTGTCTCGTAAACTCCCGCAGGCACATAACCGAAATCCAACTTTCCCGGGGGTGGGAGTCTCCGCGGCTCCGTCTCTTGCTGGAGTTCGCCGGACGCTGAGAGCACCCCCAGCAGCAGCGGCAGGAGGATCCCGGTCTTCCACATCGTGTCCAAACGAGACCCCGACCTGTCGTCAAACTGGGGTTAAATAGAGATGAATGTGAGCTGGAAGACGCCCGCCTGGATTCTTCTCTTCCTTATCAAAGAGAAAGGCGTGAGAGTAAATGTGAAAAGTGTCCAGATGGATGGACCGCAGCTTTTTAAGTCGTGCTGCCCGCGGAGAGACTCTTCACGAGCATCCTTCCCCACGGTCTGTGGCTCCCTGACGGACGCAAACCGGGTGATCTTCTCCCCCTTCTCCGGTCTTCAGTCCCATCGAGATGAGCGCGCCTGTCGCTACCACTCCAGCATCTGTGCGTCACGGGAGCGGGCGGGGGTGCGCGCCGCCGCCGCCGCCGCCGCGTCTACACAATGAGGACTGGCCCAGAGGGAAGCGCTCCTCCTGCCGGGAGAGGAGGATGGATAGAATATCAACAGCCTGTATTTCAGAAGGTCTCTGATGCCTCCAATGGATGGAGCAGCCTGAAAAAAAAACAAGTATTTATCACCGTGGGTCAAATGATATGAACTGAAATCAATGAGGGAAATAGACAGTGGAACTGACTAGCCTACATTTATTTAACTACTTTACTTTGTGGAAATTACCTATTTACCTATATTAATTTATTTGCAGTGACGTCATATTAGATGTGAGACATAACCTTGTTAGCTAGCGTTAACTAGAAAGCTAACCCTGGCTTCTGTTGTCTGTAGGCTAGCAGTCAGGTGGAAGACAGGAGAAAACATAAAATGGTGGATATATCAAAGTTTGAGTTTAATTTCTGTCGGAAAATCCCATGGAAAATGTCACCATGAATACTGTGACTTTTTTTTATTAACTATGAAGTTTTCATACCTTACTTGCTTTCATCTATACATCTGGTAGCACGGTGGTACAGTGGTTGGAACTGTTGCCTCATAGACAGAATGTACAGGGTTTGAACCCTGTGCCTGAGGCATTTCTGTGTGCAGTTTTTATGCGTTATGAATGATCTGTTCATGAGGCAGCATAGTGGGACGGTGGTTAGAGCTATTGCCTCACAGTGAGAAGGTTGTGGGTTTGAACCCAAGGCCCGGAGCCTCTCTGTTTGGAGTTTGCATATTCTCCCTGTACTGTATAGTTTCTACAGTAGTCCAATGACGTAAACATTACCTTAACTGGCAACTCTAATGCCTTACTATACTATGACCTTTGTTTGATACCTAACTGTACTAGGGCGTTTTTATGCCTTACTATTCTATGAATTCTTTAGGCCTCACTATACTACGACCTTTTTATACCTTACTATGCTACGAAATATTTATGATGTTTTGATGCCTTGCTATACTATGACCTTTTTATGTCTTACTGTACTATGGTGTTTTTTGACTTTTTTATGCCTTACTACAATATGGCATTTTTATGCTTAACTATACTTTGACGTTTTTTATGCCTAACTATACTGTGACTTTTTTGTGCCTCACTATACTATAACTTTTTTATGCCTTACTATACTATGACTTTGTTGACGTTTTTATGCCTCACTATACTGCAACATTTTTGGAAATTTCTATGATTTATTATACTATGACTTTTTTATGCCTTACTATACTATGATGTTTTTTTGACCTTTTTATGCCTTACTATACTATGACTTTTTTATGCCTTATTACACTATGACTTTTTTGTACTCCACTATACTATGACTTTCTTATGCACCACTATACTATGATGTTTTTTGACCTTTTTATGCCTTACTATACTATGATGTTTTTTTTACCTTTTTTTGCCTTACTATACTATGAAGTTTTTTTTACCTTTTTATGCCTTACTATACTATGACCCTTTTATGCCTTATTATAATATGACTTTTTTATGCCTTACTATACTGTGTTGTTTTTTGACGTTTTTATGCCTTACTATACTATGACTTTTTTATGCCTTATTACACTATGACTTTTTTGTACTCCACTATACTATGACTTTTTATGCACCACTATACTTTGATGTTTTTTGACCATTTTATGCCTTACTATACAATGATGTTTTTTTGACATTTTTATGCCTTACTATACTGTGACTTTTTTATGCACCACTATACTATGACTTTCTTATGCACCACTATACTATGATGTTTTTTGACCTTTTTATGCCTTACTATACTATGATGTTTTTTTTTACCTTTTTTTGCCTTACTATACTATGAAGTTTTTTGACATTTTTATGCCTTACTATACTATGACCCTTTTATGCCTTATTATAATATGACTTTTTTATGCCTTACTATACTGTGTTGTTTTTTGATGTTTTTATGCCTTACTATACTATGACCTTTTTATGCCTTACTATACTATGACTTTTTTATGCCTTATTACACTATGACCTTTTTGTACTCCACTATACTATGACTTTTTATGCACCACTATACTATGATGTTTTTTGACCATTTTATGCCTTACTATACTATGACTTTTTTATGCACCACTATACTATGACTTTCTTATGCACCACTATACTATGATGTTTTTTGACCTTTTTATGCCTTACTATACTATGATGTTTTTTTTACCTTTTTTTGCCTTACTATACTATGACCCTTTTATGCCTTATTATTATATGACTTTTTTATGCCTTACTATACTGTGTTGTTTTTTGACATATTTATGCTTTACTATACTATGACCTTTTTATGCCTTATTATTATATGACTTTTTTATGCCTTACTATACTGTGTTGTTTTTTGACCTTTTTATGCCTTATTATACTATGACGTTTTTTGCCTTACTATACAATCATGTGTTTTTGACTTTATATGCCTGACTATACTATTATGATTTTTGACATTTTTATGCCTTACTATACTATGACTTTTTTATGCCCCACTATACTGTGTTGTTTTTGACGTTTTTATGCCTTACTATACTATGACTTTTTTATGCCTTACTATACTATGACATTTTTATGCCTTACTATACTATGATGTTTTTTGACATTTTTATGCCTTACTATACTATGCTGTTTTTTGAAATTTTCATGCCTTATTATAATATGACATTTTTATGCCTTATTATACTATGACTTTTTTGTGCCTTACCATACTATGTTATTTTTGACGTTTTTATGCCTTATTATACTATGACGCTTTTATGCCTTACTATACTATGACTTTTTTTTGACATTTTTATGCCTTACTATACTATGACCTTTTTATGCCTTATTACACTATGACTTTTTTGTACTCCACTATACTATGACTTTTTATGCACCACTATACTATGATGTTTTTTGACATTTTATGCCTTACTATACAGTGATGTTCTTTTGACATTTTTATGCCTTACTATACTATAACTTATTTGTGCCTTACTATACAATTATGTTTTTTTTGACGTTTTTATGCCTTACTATATTATGACCTTTTTTGTGCCTTACTATACGATGATGTTTTTTGACATTTTTATGCCTTACTATACTATGACCTTTTTTGTCGTTTTTAAGCCTTATTATACTACGAGTTTTTTTTTATTTTTATGCCTTACTATACTATGACTTTTTTATGCCCCACTATACTGTTGTTTTTTGACGGTTTTATGCCTTACTATACTATGACTTTTTTGTGCCTTACTATACTATGAAATATTTTTTTACTTTTTATGCACTAATATACGATGACATTTTTTGACATTTTTATGCCTTACTATACTATGACCTTTTTTGACATTTTTATGCCTTACTATACTATGATGTTTTTTTGACATTTTTATGCCTTACTATACTATGACCTTTTTCGTAGTTTTTAAGCCTTATTGTACTATGAGTTTTTTTTACATTTTTATGCCTTACTATACTATGACTTTTTTGTGCCTTACTATACTGTTGTTTTTTGAAGGTTTTATGCCTTACTATACCATGACTTTTTTTGCCTTACTATACAATGATGCTTTTTTGACATTTTTATGCCTTACTATACTATGACCTTTTTTGTGCCTTACTATACTATGACCTTTTTATGCCTTACTATACTATGACTTTTTTGTGCCTTACTATACTATGAACTTTTTATGCCTTACGATACTATGACATTTTTATGCCTTACTATACCATGACCTTTTTTGACATTTTTATGCCTTACTATACTATGAACTTTTTTGTGCCTTTCTATACTATGACCTTTTTATGCCTTACTATAATATGAGCCTTACTATACTATGACTTTTTTATGCCCCACTATACTGTTGTTTTTTGACGTTTTTATGCCTTACTATACTGACTTTTTTATGCCTTACTATACTATGACTTTTTTTGCCTTACTATACTATGATGTTTTTTGATGTTTTTATGCCTTATTATACTATTATGTTTTTTGACATTTTTATGCCTTACTATACTATGAAGTTTTTTTTTACATTTTATGCACTAATATACTATGACCTTTTTTGACATTTTTATGCCTTATTATAATATGACATTTTTATGCCTTACTATACTATGATGTGTTTTAATGTTTTTATGCCTTACTATACTATGATGTTTTTTGACATTTTTATGCCTTACTATACTATTACCTTTTTATGCCTTATTATAATGACATTTTTTTACATTTTTATGCCTTATTATAATATGACATTTTTATGCCTTATTATACTCTGACTTTTTTGTGCCTTACTATACTATGATGTTTTTTGATGTTTTTATGCCTTACTATACTATGATGTTTTTTGACATTTTTATGCCTTACTATACTATGACCTTTTTTGACATTTTTATGCCTTACTATACTATAACCTTTTTTGACTTTTTAATGCCTTACTATACTATGACCTTTTTTGTGCCTTACTATACTATGACCTTTTTATGCCTTACTATACTATGACCTTTTTTGTGCCTTACTATACCATGATGTTTTTTGACATTTTTATGCCTTACTATACTATGAACTTTTTTGTGCCTTACTATACTTGGACCTTTTTATGCCTTACTATACTATGACTTTTTTGTGCCTTACTATACTATGATGTTTTTTGACATTTTTATGCCTTACTATACTATGACTTTTTTATGCCTTACTATACTATGACTTTTTTATGCTCCACTATACTGTTGTTTTTTTACGTTTTTATGCCTTACTAGACTGACTTGTTTATGCCTTACTATACAATGATGCTTTTTTGACACTTTTATGCCTTACTATACAGTGATGTTCTTTTGACTTTTTATGCCTTATTATACTATGACTTTTTTGTGCCTTACTATACTATGATGTTTTTTGACATTTTGATGCCTTACTATACTATGACCTTTTTTGACGTTTTTATGCCTTATTATACTATGATGTTTTTTGACATTTTTATGCCTTACTATACTATGATGTTTTTTTTTTACTTTTTATGCCTTAGTATAATATGATGTTTTTTGACATTTTGATGCCTTACTATACTATGACTTTTTTATGCCCCACTATACTGTTGTTTTTTGACGTTTTTATGCCTTACTATACTGACTTTTTTATGCCTTACTATACTATGACTTTTTTTGCCTTACTATACAATGATGCTTTTTTGACATTTTTATGCCTTACTATACAGTGATGTTCTTTTGACATTTTTATGCCTTACTATACTATAACTTATTTGTGCCTTACTATACAATTATGTTTTTTTTGACGTTTTTATGCCTTACTATATTATGACCTTTTTTGTGCCTTACTATACGATGATGTTTTTTGACATTTTTATGCCTTACTATACTATGACCTTTTTTGTCGTTTTTAAGCCTTATTATACTACGAGTTTTTTTTTATTTTTATGCCTTACTATACTATGACTTTTTTATGCCCCACTATACTGTTGTTTTTTGACGGTTTTATGCCTTACTATACTATGACTTTTTTTGCCTTACTATACTATGAAATATTTTTTTACTTTTTATGCACTAATATACTATGACATTTTTTGACATTTTTATGCCTTACTATACTATGACCTTTTTTGACATTTTTATGCCTTACTATACTATGATGTTTTTTTTGACATTTTTATGCCTTACTATACTATGACCTTTTTCGTAGTTTTTAAGCCTTATTGTACTATGAGTTTTTTTTACATTTTTATGCCTTACTATACTATGACTTTTTTGTGCCTTACTATACTGTTGTTTTTTGAAGGTTTTATGCCTTACTATACCATGACTTTTTTTGCCTTACTATACAATGATGCTTTTTTGACATTTTTATGCCTTACTATACTATGACCTTTTTTGTGCCTTACTATACTATGACATTTTTATGCCTTATTATACTCTGACTTTTTTGTGCCTTACTATACTATGATGTTTTTTGATGTTTTTATGCCTTACTATACTATGATGTTTTTTGATGTTTTTATGCCTTACTATACTATGATGTTTTTTGACATTTTGATGCCTTACTATACTATGATGTTTCTTGACATTTTTATACTTTACTGTACTATGACCTTTTTATGCCTTATTATACCATGACTTTTTTGTGCCTTACTATACTATGACTTTTTTTGCCTTACTATACTATGAAGTTTTTTTTTACTTTTTATGCACTAATATAATATGACATTTTTTGACATTTTTGTGCCTTACTATACTATGACCTTTTTTGATGTATTTATGCCTTACTATACTATGATGTTTTTTGACATTTTGATGCCTTACTATACTATGATGTTTCTTTACATTTTTATACTTTACTGTACTATGACCTTTTTATGCCTTACTATACTATGAAGTTTTTTTTTACTTTTTATTCACTAATATAATATGACATTTTTTGACATTTTTATGCCTTACTATACTATGACCTTTTTTGACATTTTTATGCCTTACTATACTATGATGTTTTTTTGACTTTTTATGCTTTACTATACTATGACTTATTTGTGCCTTACTATACTAAGACCTTTTTTGTGCTTTACTATACTATGACCTTTTTATGCCTTACTATACTTTGACTTTTTTGTGCCTTACTATAATATGACCTTTTTATGCCTTACTATACTATGAACTTTTTTGTGCCTTACTATACTATGACTTTTTTATGCCTTACTATACTATGATGTTTTTTGACATTTTTATGCCTTACTATACTATGACCTTTTATGTCGTTTTTATGCCTTATTATACCATGAGTGTTTTTTACATTTTTATGCCTTACTATACTATGACTTTTTTATGCCCCACTGTACTGTTGTTTTTTGACGGTTTTATGCCTTACTATACTATGACCTTTTTATGCCTTACTATACTATGATGTTTTTTGACATTTTTATGCACTAATATACTATGACATTTTTTGACATTTTTATGCCTTACTATACTATGACCTTTTTTGACATTTTTATGCCTTACTATACTATAACCTTTTTTGACGTTTTTATGCCTTACTATACTATGACCTTTTTTATGCCTTATTATAATATGACATTTTTATGCCTTATTATACTCTGACTTTTTTGTGCCTTACTATACTATGATGTTTTTTGATGTTTTTAAGCCTTACTGTACTATGATGTTTTTTGACATTTTGATGCCTTACTATACTATGATCTTTTTTGACATTTTTATGCCTTATTATACCATGACTTTTTTGTGCCTTACTATACTATGACCTTTTTATGCCTTACTATACTATGATGTTTTTTGACATTTTATGCCTTATTATACTATGACCTTTTTAACATTTCTATGCTTTACTATACTATGACTTTTTTATGCCTTACTATACTGTTTTTTTTAACGTTTTTATGCCTTACTATACTATGACCTTTTTATGTCTTACTATACTATGACTTTTTTTATGCCCCACTATACATGTTGTTTTTTGACGTTTTTATGCCTTACTATACTATGTTGTTTCTTTAATTTATTATGCCTTACTATACTATGTCTTTTTCATGCCTTACCATACTATGTTGTTTTTTGACGTTTTATGCCTTACTATAACATGTTTTTTTTTTTAATTTTTATGCCTTATTATAATATAACATTTTTTAAGTTTTAATCTTTATGAAGCCTGGAAATCATCAAGGAGAAAACAATACCTACGGTGAGATATGTATCTCACGATCCCTTCAGTTAGTTTTTATTTACCTATAGATGAGTATAGTCAACGAAAAATGAAAGTGAGAATCATCTGAAATTCAGTCAGTGAATTAATATATTAAAAACAAAGCATCTCTTTACATGTTGTTCCCTTGTAAATATTACACACTTTCCATCTGTCCCTCCAACAGGTGCTCTCTTTCTCCTCGACCTTTGACCTCTTCTCCACCCAGAGGGCAGACAGAGGATACCTGAGGTGCAGCCCAGAGGGGCATTGTGATTGGTGGAGCGGAGATCAGCTGGGTTTTCCTTCTGTCTCTCTGAACAATAACATCGTTGTCCTCTCTCCGGAGTACATGGGGCCCCCAGCTCCTGAAGACAAGGGGGACTCCTGTTTGGAAACCTTTGATCACCTTTCTTCACTGATCACACACTCGTTAGACCAGCATAGCAGCAGATGGGACTTTTAGCTGTGCTGACACTTTTCATACACTGAAGCAGGAAGTAATGTGACAGGTTGAGGACGGTCTTTGTCAGTGGAGCCAAAAGAAAATAATATCAGAGTAGAAGTTTGGCTAAAACAAACTCTTATTAAAATGTACATAAAATCACAAACACAAACTCAAGATATAACCTCATTAGCACTTACAGAGCTTAATTCATTTTCTCTACTTGTTGATGAGTCTTGCGTAAGTTGCTGATCATTTTATTTCTTTACACATGTATCACAAGTCTCATCTTTAAAACTCTGATGTGCTGGACTCTTTCCAAGTACTACTACTACTTGTCCTGTCTTGAGACGACTTCCCGGTAGCTGTGACATAGCTGAAGCTCATCTCAGTCCTCAGCAGTATAAGGAGATTAGCCCTCTAAGAATGTCTGCTGGAGATTTACTCTCCCTGACCTCACCTCCTCAGCAGATACTGTGCAGCTCTGCCTCAGGACAGGTGAGGTCACTGCTGGTGTAAACCTCGGCTTACTGGCAGTAAAAAAGACCTTTACTGCTTTCCTGTTATCAGAGTAAAGAGTTTTAATCCTGTATTTGATGTTTCCAGCAGCAAAAAATACTGAGATTCATATAGATTGACAAAACAATGCAAACTCAAGCTGCACTTGCTTTTTCCAGAGCTTTTAGCCATACTACATGGTTTTCATTAGTAGAAGGGAGTTTGCCCTGTTGACATTCTAGCTCAGTAGCTGCTCTGATTTCGTTCAAAGCACTGTTAGGACTTGTCTGTGTTGGCTTCAAAAGATCAGCATGAAAACTCTCGTTTGACCTCAGAGAACAATCGTAGCTCAAGGGCCACTTTCCCTGAGCTTTTAGCAGTATCACACAGAGCACAATGATGCAGCGTGGGATTCATATACTGTAATATGATCTATTTTCACCATTACAATAAAGCATGTGAATTTGAATTCACAATTATCTCATGTGGAACACTGTTTCATAATTGACCAAGTCACGTAGACATAACAGGAAACCACATTTCACATATACATTAGAGTATATAGAGTTTATTAGCTACGTCTATTTAAAACTAAGGCAGTCTAATACACATCCTGCAGTAAACCCTTCCTTCATGATGGTTATAATGTTCAGTTTTTGTTAAATTGAAGGGTGTTTTTTATTGTTTTGTATGTCATTGAGAGCGTTGAATCAAAACTAAAACTGTTTCAACACAAACTGAACATTAAAACCTTCCTGATGCAGGGTTTATTGCAGGACTGTTGTATTAGAGTGCATTAGCTTTAGGGACATGTTCCTAATAAACTGCCAACAGAGTGTGTTTCACATGTTCTTTTTGTACAGGAATTTTCAGTTGCTTTTGCACTAGGAGAGGAGTGAGAGTCTGGGCAGTCACACTAGGTTGTGACTATTAAACCACTGAGAACAGCTGTTTATTTGTGAACCTGAACAAAACATTTAGTAGCTTCTTCATACAGCAGTTTCCAAATGTTACAGTTGTATAAGATGTAAAGTCTTTAGCAGGTTTCATATTTTTCTAAATAAAAACCCTGTGACACAAAGGGTCCAGACAGTCAAATGACTGAGTTACTTACTGAGTCATTGGGAAACTGTGTTAGAGGAAGTGAACGAATCTCACTGACGCTGTAGCTGAGTGAAACTGAAGGCGTAGCATCACGTCTGAAGGAAATTTGTCTCATTGTCACAACAGCACAAAGACTGAGGCTCAAAATGAACCTGTGTCCAACTAAAGAGAGAGAATACAACAGCAAATCATCAAAAAAAAGATGCAGCTCTGCATAGATTAAAACAACACACTTAAGAAACCAATTTTTTATTAATCCAAAAGAGAGCATTGTCATACATTATCAAGGTAGGAATTAAATAAGGAACCAAACTGATGAAACAAAGCAGGCAGTGTACTGGACCATCGCAGCTTGCATAAGAACACTTTTGCCTCATCTCCATTAGCTGAGTTGAGCTCAGCTGGGTCCAGTTGTGGTTGAGTCAGGTACAGACTGGGACCAGTTAAGCTCAACCAGCTGACAGTGGAGACTTTGAACCCGACCGACCACAACAAGGCTGAGCTCAGGCCGGTGGAGACGAGACGAGACATTCGACAAAACCACATGAAAAGACAGAAGAGTCAGATTTCACGCGCAAAAAAAAAAAAACATCATATCACAACTGGCAGCTCCAAAAATAGAACTATCTTCCTTATTACAATGGTAATGAATATTATAAAGAGCTTTTATTTCTCCAAAACAGAATTAAATCAAAGCTGATATGTGTAAACACATCTTATTTCTGCTAAAAGTAAAATATGAGGCTCCACTTTACATTATGATCACTTAAAGTATATTACTGTCATATGTTTGGCTTATTCACACGGCAGTAAAATACCTTTTAAAAATACCAAATAAATTGAGAGTGATAGGAAGAGTGCACCAGAAAGAAATTAAATTAAAAAAGAATTGATTTCTACATGTTTGCAATGATTTTAAACCCTAATAAATTCTATCTTCTATTAGTGGAATATATTTGTTTTTATAGTTCAGTTTAAAATGCTCAGCTTGATGCACAAAACTGTTGCTATGGAGAAACTCCCAGTTTAACCTTGTACAGGCGGCAGGAACCATGAGGTGCTACATAAAGTACCACTGTTAAGTGATTTCAACAGGTTTACATGAGGTTCTCTGGCACAGCTCAAGTATTTGTCGCGGCTGCAGGAACTTTACTCTGATTAAAGCACTCTGATATATAATGTTAGGAATAACATAGTTTGTTTATACTCAATTACATATGTGGGTAACAGATGAAAGCTTGATGATATATAACTGGCCTGTTATATATTTATCTTTATACTTTTCATTGCAATAAAAGAAAAAATTAAAATCATAGCAGATAACGTCAGTCAACAAAATGTAAAACACACATGCAAAAAAAAGGCATTCTGTTGTGGAAATATTGCTTCTATTTTTCTAAGATGTAAACATTAGAACATTACTTGAGAGTCGAATGAGAAACGTGACCTGTCGTATTTAAGACAATACGGTCCATCAGTGCAAACATTCTCCAGACCAAAAGTAATGAAAAATTAAATACGATTTCTCCAACAAAATCACACTCGTAACGTCTTAAAGGAAGTTATGCAATGTTAGTCCTGGAGGACAGTGATAACCCCTTTCTAACAATTATATGCATTGTTATTAAATGATGAATTTCAGATAATGATTTGTCACCTATATATATATATATGTGTATATGTGTGGATATATATATATGTGTAAAACTGATTTAAAAAATTTACTTTAAGCAAGAAGGAAATTGAGATTCTCTTGAGCATCTTTCAGTGTTTTTCAGGATTTTAGGAGCCAACTGGAAATTTATATAAATTCTTACTTTGAAGTCTGAATGAAATCGGTCGGAGCGGCGGGTGGAAGCAGCAGCTTTAGTGTGTGCCGTCACAATTTACCAACATTTGACCGGCAGCCTCTGTTAATGTCGTACGCTGACTGGTCCTTTTAATGAAAGGTCTCTTAGCTGCTGAAGGCGCCTGTGTGGGCTGCAGATGACTTTATCTGTTGGCTGCATAAACGAAAAGCTCCGCTTAAAGCTGCTCTTTAAAAGTCACTGTTCTGTTGTAACGCCATCAGATGGCGTCGGAAAGTAAAAAGATGCTTCGTTTTAAAAATGCAAACTAGTCCCACTGAGGTATAAACTTTAATCTTCATTTGAACTGAGCGGTTAATGGAACAAGCAGCAACGCATAAACTCTAAAATGAACAGTGTGCGACTACTTGGTGCAGCGTTTCCCAACCTTTTTGGCTCGTGACCCTCTGAAACAAACCCCTCATCACCGGTTGTGACCAATTCTGCCTAAAAGGTCAGTTTTTAGAGACACAAACAGGTAGAATTATCCAGTGAGTCAGAAGAAAAATGGTGAACAGTAGAGGAAAGTCTAAATAAACATAATTCTGTGTATCAGAAATATGTTTATCTTATGACCCATTGTCGAGGACCTGACCCTCAGGTTGGGAACCACTGGCTTGAGATTCCTATTGGAGGAACCTCTTAGAGGCTCTTTCCTCATTTTAAATTGGGTTGACGTTAGATGGACAACCAATTATTGGTTATTTTAAATAAGAACTCTACTTGTATTAATCTTTTTTGAGGAAAAAGGAAACACTCGATGCAGTTTCAGAACCACTCAGGTGTTTCCTTTTTTACATAAGAGTCTGGAAGTTTGTCTGTTTTCCGGCTGCTGAGCGAACTGAGAAACTTCTCTCCTTCTGGTCCCAGCGCTGCTCATACAGGAAGTGCTTGTGTGCTCACACATACGCTGCATCACACACTCTCACTCTAAATATTGAACCATGCTAACGCCTCCACTCACACACACACACACACACACACATACACAACACACAGACACATGCCAGTTCATCCTGACGACTGGGCTGCCACACACTCACACCATCTCTCTCCTGCTGTAAACTCTGAAACTGAAGTTTTCTTTGTCACACTTCTCGAGTTCAGGCTTCAACAGCAGCAGGATCGTCTCACACTGTGTCCATGTTCACGCTAACTTACTGTATGTTCACTGACTTTTAATAAATACTCAGCTTTCTGCTGCTGTTGGCCAGGAGAGCCGAGCCGGGAGGCTTCCGCTCTCCGTCTTTCCTGAGTGGTTAATCGCTACATCAGCGGCCGCTGCTGGTCAGTCAATGCGGTTACCACAGATTGTGAAACGGTCGATCTCCAGCAGGTCTTTTTTGGGAGTCCTGTGCTTCGGTTCAGAGGCGGCCTGGGCCTCCCCCTCCTCTTCTTTGGAGAGCGAGGCTGCAGGCTGTTCGGGTTCAGGCGGAGGAGTTGGAGGACGGCTTGCTGGTGCAGCAGGAGAGGCATCAGTGGGCGGGGGGGGAAACAAGTCAGTTCTGGGAGTTGGCTGGGTGGTCACAGAAGAGAGGAGGAAGAGGAGGAGGAGGAGGAGGAGGAGGACGGTGGGCTGCAGGGTGTGACTGGGACCTGCTCCGCTTTGGATTCACCTGTAAAGAGGAGTGGGGACAAATGAAATGACAACATATGGATGAGTGGATTTCTGGTTTCTCTAAATGTGATGCCTTTGAATCCATCTTCAATCAATTAATTGATTAGATGAGTTTGTAATGAGATGAGATGTAATCTGCAGTTATAACATACAAATATGTGGGTTTCATTTTACTGTCTGCTTCATAAGGAGGATGTAACTCAGTATTCCCCCCCCGCCTGTATTAGATCTGTATTCAGAAGACCACAAACTGATGGTGACTGACGTATACAAGAGTTTTCTTTTAGATAATTTAGAGCAAGAAGAGAAAGGAGAGCTTGGAAGAAGAAGATGAGCCGTCTCTGAGCAGCCGACGGGCTGAAGATGCTCTGGGTTAAGTGACAGGGAGCGACAACCTACACCCACCTGACTGCTCGCTTTCAAAGCAGCGCAGAGGGAAACCAATGAAGTGTAGCCAGAGAAGGACGCTGACACTCAGCATACAGAAGTGCAGCTGGTTTCTATCATTATGTTAAGAGAAAACACTGCAAAGCCTTTTAACTTTGAGCACACAGAGTGTATTACATTAGGAAAATCAACCAAACAGAATAATTCATCATATCAGAGAGAATTGAGCGAAGCGGCGTTGGATATTAACGAGCCCGTCCACAGAGACAACCGCCCTGCCCGCGGCTATCTGGCTACAACAAACTTCCAATTCTTACTGCAGACAGAGCTGAACCGACACTTTACAGTACAGAGCTGCGGCAGCACACCAAGCATATAGAGTGTGTGTATATATGTACATGTGTTCGAGTAAAGGCATTAAAAAGCATTTTTCTATTATGATGGTGGCCAGGAAAACAGACATGGAATATCAGAAAATGTGATGTTTTGGTGTGATACAGTATTCTGCCTGAATAATTCAGTGTTGAATCAGCCAAGATTTTCTGATATGGTAAAGGTGTTGATGCGGCACAAACCTGTCTCACTTTCTCTATGATTTATTTATTTGGCTTTGGTTTATTTGAGATGCTAGAAATGAATTGAATAATGTCAGCAACATGTTTTATTATTGGACTACATTGTTTCTGGATTAACACGAGCAAATTTCATGTTATTTCTTATTTGTTCTACAGTAACTTTTTGATTGACAACCACTTGCTCACAATGGAAAATTATAGAAAATTCTGTCCTGATGACGTCTTGGTTATTTTCCACTATGACAAACTACAAAAGATGAAACCGTCGTCATCACTCCACTTTTGATTCTAGTCTACCTTTGTATGTGCAGGTTAACAAGCTTGTGCTTCATGCTGTTTGCTGTCCTCACACCATGAACACTCTAAGTCTTCACACTCAGGTATCACCCTCTTTCCACTGGCTACCATTAAAAATTACAATCCAATATAAAACTGTAGTTATTACCCATCAGGCTCCACGTGGTGAAACCTGTGAGTAGAGCTCAACTTTCACGCTCACGCCATCCATCTCAAGACTTATTTATATTCCCTCACTTTTCTTAGCTGATGTTTTTCTGTAATATAATTTTCTTGCTTTTATTGTATCTCTTTGATTTGTTGAGTTCTATGTCTTTTGTTTGTAAAGCACTTTGGGGTTGGTCGGATTTCTACATTATATTTCCATTGAAATTGCTCTAATTAATATTTTTATATTAACAGTGGATTAAAGTATTTGCATAATGTGAAAGTGGTTGATGTTGGCTGCAAACTCATAGAGAATTATCACCCGACTGCAGCTCCTCTCAGCACCACAGAGAATTACAGCTCCTCTCAGCTCGTTGTTTTGGTTTTATGATGTGCAACTTTACTGCTCTGCTTTAGATTCAGCGCTCCTTTAAACTCTCCTCCAGCTGTTTTCACTGAAACAAAACTCTGATAAAGTGACTAAATGCTGCCCGGCACCAAACAGCAGACAGAAAGTTAGTGACAAGCTGGCGACCAGGAGGGAGCACCCGGCAACAGGTACGTTTGTAGTGTGTAAATGTGTAAATAAAGTGACGTATAGAGTGTTTACGGTACAAACGATTTAAAAGAACTAGTATTTGAGTAACACACTGAATACACATACACACATACATACATACATATACAAAAAAATGAGCTCCCCGCTTCTTCTCTGGAAGATATGTGAGCCTTAATAAACGTTAACCACCATATGGCTTGAAATGGCTGATTCCAAACTGCTCATTACCCATTTCTGCCCTCTGGGCAAAAGCATGCAGTATAGACAGATGGCATATCTTAGTTTTATGTGAATCCAGACCATTGTAAAGACAAAGACATGCAGATGAACATAATTGTGCAGTGGATGCACTGGAGCAGCAGGTGAAGCCCGAGGCACAGACCGAAGTAGTTTAATGTTAGAAAAGTGAGCATGGTATCTGAGGTCGCTGGTTCAAATCCCAGCAGCTGAATGTGTAGGAGGCACAAGAAGAGACGCACATTAATTTTTACCTCCACCTCAAAGTAGTTATTATTATACTCTATATGTTGCAGCACGACACCTTAAGCTCTCTGAGAAACCAGATTCATTTGTAACACAAGCGGCGGCAGGAGCTTTGATGTTTGATATGACATGATGCACCATCAGGATCTTTGTCATATTAAAGCTCCTGGCTCAGCGCAGCAGGCGGATCTGTGGCACACACGGGAGGGAAAGATCTGCAGGGATTTTGGCTGTGGATGACAGGGAAATACTGCCACCTCCAAATCTGTGTGTCTGATTGTGTGTGTCTGTGACTCGAGGTACAAGGCCTGTTTAACACTTTGTCAAGATATTTACATGAATCTTAATGAGCTAATTCTTATGTAAATATTTGAAAGTAGGAAATAGGGGATTTGTTTTTTGTTTTTAGTCATCGTAAGTTTAAGGCTGCAACTAATAAAGCTGTCCATAAGAGGGTAAATCAATACAACGACAGATGTAGCTGCTTGTGTTGGTGCTCCTTTGGGTGCATGTTTTGAGACGTGTCCTCAGGTTGCTGGTGCTGGGATGGGATGCTAGGCTAACTGTAGCGAGAGAGCGAGTGCTCGGAGGCGTGCTGGGTTGTGAACTCTCTGCCATCGTTAACACACCGGTTGTTGTTGAATTAATTCAGCTTGACCTACGTTTCATTTTCAATCAGTGAAAGTGACACTGCGTGACTTCTGCAGTGTAATCAGTGCAGCGTTAGCAGCAACTAACAAATGTTTTCATTATCAATTAATCTGCTGATGATCTTTAAGATTGATTAATTGATTGTTTAGTTTATAAATTAAAACTTGATGCTCTGGTAGCATACGGTTTGTCAACTGGCTAATTGATTAATTAATTAATCATTTTAGGTGTAACATCTACAAAATAAACAACTTCATAGACTCTATTTCTGAGTGCTGTGGACACAGAACCTGCTGTATCCTAACAAAACAGAGACTGATCCAATGATTAAAGAATGTATTAAAATAACATTTACTGCTGGTACAATTTTGTTGGGACGATACATTTAGAGCCGCGACAAATTAAACTCACTGGTCTGATGGAAACGCTGCAATCAAAGGTCAAAATCTCAAAATTTAAAATGAAATATCTGCGACGTCACCATAATTCAATGTCACATTATTGACACAATTGTCAACTATAAGAACTACAAGATGATTATTCTAGAAAATATTTGGCCATTAGCTGCCAAACTACCCATAAGACTACATAACATTATACTGTGTTTCAAGCAGTACGCAAAGAATAAGCATTAGCTCAAAAATTAGCTTTGGTGAGATGAGAGAGTGTGATGAGACAATGTGAATTTATTTTCACCTATAGCTGCTTTGGTTGAATCAAATCATCATCATCTGATATTTAGAGAGACTTCTCTACAACCAGAAGGTCACAGGTTTGATTTCTGCTCCACCAGACACAGGATGTTTGAGCTGCCTGAAGCTGGACACTGAGCTTCTACCTGCTGACAAATCTGTCTGGATGCAAGTGTCAGCTAAATGCCTTAAAATATAAATTAAAGTGTCAGCTAAACGCCTGAAAATGTTAATATAAACATGATTCTTCTCTTAGGCGGGGTGAGGTAAGCCAAACGTTGCTTTAGAGACTACAGTGCATGCAGTGGACAAACACTGGATTTAGAAAGCAGCATCCAAATAGTATGTAAATCATTACTAGCAACCTTATTGTTAGATATAAAAAACAACAGTGCTTTGTTCCCTTTGTGCATGTGTTGTTGAAGCTCGCTGTAAGACAATACTGTTTCATTAAATACAGTACATGGTAGTGCAGAGAGACAAGAAAAATCAGCAAGTGAGTAGGAGGCCGAGCTCAGCATGCAACATCATTTATGAGCAAGATTAAATCCCAGGACGTCTCATTTACTAGATATCTGTTCCTGAGAAGCAGAAGGAGGCTGTTTTACCTCGTGAACACTTTTCATATCTCCAAAATAAGCTATAACCCAAATGTTACATATGTGAAATATTTTATCTCTTTATTTTGTGATCAAAAACCTGTGTGCAATTCGAAATGAATGAATAGCTGTCTGGACCGGTAGAGCAGCAAGACATATCAAAAGCCATGCCTATCATTAGACTACTGACTAGAACACAGACGGAGGTATTAACAGAATCATGACGAATCTACATATATTTATATAGAGGCCTGAAATGTTAACTTAAATATTCCAGGACTTACTCTGGTTGTGTCTGATTGTAGGAACCCTGATTGTTCCCCGCAGTGTAATCAGTGAGAGGGACAGAGGGTTATCAGGCTGAGATGCTTAAACAATTATGTAAAGTGATTGGGAACACTCCCCTCCGATAAGTGGGTCGACCTGTGTGCTCCTCTTTCCCAAAAACCTGACAGGATGATATTTTGCTCTCATTATAGTGATGAACAGATTTTAAATACGGTGACAAACTGTTCGTGTCCATGTTAACTCAAACCTGTAATAACTGATTTTATTTGGCCACTTGGGGGCAGCAGAAACGAGCTGTAAACACAATGTTGACATATGATCTGAACTTATCAGTAAACAGTCGCTTATTTATTTACACATCCAGTGGTTACGGAGCAACATTATCATTCATTTTGAGTCGTGTTTCTGTCCACATGACAAATATTAATCCAATGTTCACTCTTTTTTTTTTTTTTAGCTCTGTTTTTGGTCATCACCAGCTGCTGAGGGAAATCTTCACCAGCTGCGTCGGCTGGGTGTTTGGTGCTGAGCAGATCACGCACAGTGAGTTTGTTGAGGGCTGAGAGGAGCTGCAGATTCAGCTGGTGATTCTCTGTAGGTTCATGAAGACGAGCAACTTCTTTCACGTTGTTGTTTAATGCCGCTTTAAGTATTGTTTAATTTGACAGCATGACACGGGTGTGTGATCGCTCCTTATGATTTTAATTCTATTTAGAGTTTAAAAACAGCACTACATTTTTATTTCAGCATCAAAGCATAGTGTGATCAAAACAAGAGAACTACTGTTTGAAACTAGTTAAAATGCAGTGGCTCTATAAATACACTTTAAGGGACTTTAATCTTTGAATGGTTCTTATACTGATAACTGTTTCATATTTTGTTGGCACACCCTTCTACATACATGCGCCACACCATTATCTCAGGGTATCTTTTATATTTTTATAGATTTATAGAAGCAGAATCTGTGTAAAGACACAAAGAACTTAAAGAAAGAACTGATACTAAAGGTGTGTGTGGTTTACCTGAAGGAGTGGGACATCTTGGCTGGTCAGCTTTGCTGGGGCTCTTTGCAGAGGAGGAGGATGGAGTGGTCGAGGGCCTCTCGAACAGTTTGTCCTCCATGTTGGCCCTCTTAACGTAAACACACGACTTCCCCAGGAGCACGATACTGTTCAACACTTTGAGTGTAACCAGCCTGCAGAGGGAGAGGGCTGCAGTTAGCGGTTGCATTTCTGGCCACAAGAATCAGAAACTCTCTCCTCTTCCTAAACAACTACCGCGGCGTTGCAGCAGTCGACAGCTGAAACTATTTTGACTGGAAAATAAGAAATTATAACTTTGACAAAGCATCTACTTTAAGCTTTAATTTGCAAAATCAAGAATCAGAATATTTGCAAACGTGCGTTGATTAACTATAATAATAAAAATAATACATTTTATTTACAGAGCACTCAGGCACTTAATATTGTGGAGATGTTGGCACTCAAAATAATCTGTAATAATTTAACATTCTTGATTATTATGCTGCACTGTTGACTTTCACCAATTTGATTGATCTATTCAGCATTGAGCTGTAAAGTTTGGTACATTCTTATAATGAGGATTATCACTTAGTCATAAGTGAAGAGCTGTTATCACAGTGCTGAGATGTAGCAGAGTTTTCACAGTGCTGTCTTGAGCTGGGACACAGCTATAATGAATCTCCTCTACCATCTGGTTTCAGTCGCCTCCGTTCACATCCCACCACTGACACCAGGATGTTGATGTGCACCATCCTTCTGTGTTTCTGGGCTTCGCTATAAGGCCCAAACTCTGACACTGTGATGAGAGAAAGACGGACACATTTGGGTCTGTGGACCACCGCTCGCTGTGACAGGGTGTTTCGGACTGAGAGCGTGTCAGCACGGCTGAGTCTTCGCCAAAGCACAGCGCTCTGGTCAAGCCAGAGCTATTTTTAAATCAGGGGGTGGGGAGGGCCAGAGATGGCACTAGAGATGACAACATTGTATTCTTCACCCTGAGGGAAACTCTTTAATGGTACGAGCCCGATGGGATCCGGCAAATGAGAATGAGCGAGGGTATCAGCAGCTCAGCTCAGGGAGAATGTGAGGCCACAGTGTTAATGCTTATGTAACTGTGTATGTCTCTGAATCTGAATGTGTGTTTATGACAGCGCCTGCATGTGTTAGTGTGCAAGCATGTCAGTACAGTGGACATGTTTGTGTGAGAGTCTCTGTGCATATTTGACACACTATAATTGTAAATAAAAAACTAAACATTTAAATATTCAATTATAAATGACTAAATGAAGACAAGGTTACGATTGAATCATATGGAAATATATATTTTGACCTGCATTTCAATGGTTTAAGCCTGCAGTTCAATAAGGTAAGGGAGTGAATAACTGCATATATCTTATCACCATATTAATGTGCATGAAAACCTTAGACAACCAAATTCAGTTTCAGCCTTTAAACCTTCTCTTGAGCTTATTTTATACAGTCTGATTAAAATATATGCAGCAAATGTAAGAAGAAGAAAATGTCATGTTCAGTACAACAAGCACAGTAATACGAGGCTTAAAAGTTCCCTCAGTTCTGGATGCTGGGCAGGGCGATCTACAAATATATCCTGCTGTAATATTAGTAATACAGAACTAAAGACTTACCCGAGATAAAAGAGGAACACACAAGTGTATGACAGTGCTCCCTGCACCTTCACCGAACTCATCACCACTCGGATAAGCTGTTAAAACATTACAAAGCAGAACAAATTGAAATTCTAACTTAGTGAATCAGATGAAAAAAATCTAATTTGAATGATAGTGAGAACCATGAAGCAGCTATTTTCAGCCAGTGGAATTAAAGTTTGAAGTTTGGAGGAAGTTCTGGTTAATGCTTGTGTGCCAATGACTAAGTCCTGTGGTATTTAGTTTCTGAATAGCGACAGACTGCAGGCTTTCTTACCAGAACAGCCAAAGGCAGAGGGATGAAGCCCATCCTCCTGGCCACTGAGTCACTGTAGTCAGTACAAGCCTACACAGTGACAGACGAGCACAGATTATAGCACTCAACAAAACCGCATCGATTAGCTGCGTAGGCTCAGTGCTGTTTATGCAAGTATAACGACGATGATATGAAAAACAGACACTTGCTTACATTTTTCTGTCGACTGCTGACGAGATCGAAGGCCAGACTGGCTCTGTATTCACTGTACACCTGCAGGGGAGGCAAGATTAATAATGGAGTATGAGAAAAGTAGGAAAGCAACGGACCACGTACAGTATTATACATGTACTATATGTGACAAGGTGATAATGGATGACTGTTTGAGAAATAATGAACATCAGGTTCGGTCCTTACATCTGCAGTGATGTCGTTGAACTTTGTGATGAAAGCGTGTTTAATAATGTCAACGGCAACTTCAGAGGTGACGACCATAAAGACATCAGGGAACAACACCCACAGATGGTCTGAAGAAAGGCAAACAAGAAGAAGGAAGATAAACTGTAATTTATGCTGAGTAAGAGAGAGTGCATATACTCCATCCCTCGATACTGTGTCTACATTCTGCCCACAAAACACAAGGCTCCAGACACAAGGAGCTGTCGTTATTCAGGTGTTGGTACTGAGTATGGTACTAATGGTACTGAGATTTTTCTGAGCCAGTATTCGATCTGGTGACACTTACAGTTACAGTCTTAGCTAATACTATAAAGAAACAAGAGTCACGTATTCATAGTTTTATTTGCCACCTGGAGGAAGTGGAAAAAGCTGAAACACAACAGGGACATATTTCCACCTAACAAATGCATCTCGTGGCTGTTGAGAGCGGTGAGACTGAGCCACTGCAGCAGCATGTGCTCATTGTGCTCATGTGGTAGTGTTCTGTTTTTCTGTTGCTTCTGTTTTTGTGATGGGTTCGGTCCTTCTGTTTTTCGTGGATTTATTTCTGTCACTTTAGTTTTGGTGCTTGGTTTAGGTGAGAGGAAGGACAGCAGATCCTATGACCCTCTGTGGGTTGGTCTGAGTGGCTTCACTTCTGTTTGTTACTGTTGTCTGGCCCATCCGCTTTTGTTTTTTTATTCTGCTGTTGATTATGGTCATTTTCTTTCATTGTTTGTCTATTAATAGACAAGTTTAGTTTTGCTGCAGCAAACTGACTCCTGTGATTATGTTGGACGGCTGTTTTGTTGAGGAACCTTGTCGGAGTCGTAACACACGCTGAAAAACCAAAAGTCCTGTGACCCAACATACCAACATATTTAGAAGTGCAGCTATAATAAAATTATAAAAAATATCATTATAATAATGTATCAGATGACAAAATGTGACAATGTGAAAGAGGTCGCTCATGGTGATGAACGTACAGAGAATTATCACCTGAATCAGTTCCCTTTAGCTTCATGCTTTACTGAGCTTTATAGTGAGTTTCAGATCATTGTTTAGCTCTTCAGTCTGCAACACTAGCGAACGGGTTCACTCTCACTTCTCTCATAGTGTTATTTTCAGCCGGAGCAGACAGCTGTTTGCTCTAAAAAATCCACTGTGCACTACCTGCCCACCATCAAACAGCAGACAGAAAATAGTTAGCGACTAGCTGGTGAACAGAACAGAACATTTACAGCCACATATTTCCCTTGGGAGTTGGTATAGAACAAAAACAAAGCTAAAAGAAGAGTGAATATTAGACTTACATTCCTCAAGGGAACGTAAGACAACTCTGTATGAACAATAACGCTGCTCCACAACTGCAAAAGCAACTGTTTGCTAACATGTTTGCTATCTCAGCTTAAAAGTTTGCAGATAAAGCAAAGACAGTGCACCTGACCTGCAGTCTGAATCCTTTAGTAAATGAGGGGTTTTAGTTTATTGACTTTTACTAAATCTACAAATGTTTTCACTTTGTCATTATCGGTTATTGAGTGTAGAGTGATGCTGATTGAAAATGGTGATTTTATCCATTTAAAATACCATATGTTTCTTTGGAACCAGTACAGTCAGTTTACTTGAAAAAACCCTGAGATTATAACTAATATTTTACAAAATGCTGCCATACTTGCACAAATGTCTTAAATAATGAATGAGCAAAACATCTTTGGCTCCTATTTCATCCATTTCAACTATTAGAAGTGTTTAGTAGGTAATTAGCTGAGAGCAGGTGCTTCTGTTTCTGCTGTATAATGCAAACAAATAGGTGCAGGCACCATGAAAGCAGCATGGAAGATAAGTAAATTACTGGAGACTTGTGATTTGTATACCTCTTTAGCAACAGAAGGCTGTAGCTCTGCTGGTATTAGTACATCAGTGTTATGATTTCAGCTGACAGGCCACGTCTGTCATCTACTGTGTCTCTGGCTTTGAGACTGTCAGGAGGAGCTGACTGTTTTCAGAAAGCTGTCACACAGAAACACTCGGCTCTCTTCCCCCGCTCTGCTCTGTCTCATTCACTGATGTTTGCGGGAGGTTAAACACTCCAAGGTGTTGCAGTGGGTCATCTGAAACAGCACGGAAGGAGCTGCTCAGCATACTGAATTTTTTTACCCACGACAAGCACCGACCCTCGTGTTGGGATTTCAACGCACCTGGGGTAGCCTGATATCTGTTAACTGTCGTATAAAACAAGTCTATGAAACCGTAGTTTGAGACGAATAATTACCTGCGTTCCACGAGAACTGCTCCATATTCCTGAGACAGACGATGAGCAGGAGAACGTAGCTGGTGAACCGCTCTTTGATATCTGCAGGATAAAATAATCAAATTTGCAATTACAGTTCCTCAACTCTGGAACAACCTGGAAGAAAATGTGATTAGTAAAGACTCCATCTTCATTCTAGCTGCAATAGAGCCGCATTTACCCACACTTCCTGTCCTAATCAGGGTTTCTGCAGGGTGCGCCAAGTTAACTTTAAGACTTTTAAAGATCTTCTTAATGCCCCACAGACTGAAATTTAATACATGTTTTACAGTCAGACTGGCAGAAGTATTAAAGTACGATGGAAAACCAACAAGGACGGCTTGGAATTATTCATTATTATACCATAATTTTTCAGGAGTTTAACGATAATTACTGATGATATAATGAATTAAATTGATGCAACCTGGACCAAAATAGGTGGCAGAAAATTGATGGATAGATTAATCATTTAAATATGTTAATTTAAGATCAGTTATATTTTTTTCATTTTCAGACTTTTCCAGACATGCAGATGTCCACCGTTCCTCTATTAATGTTTCTGTTCTTAACATTCTCATTTCATTTTCTTTAGAAGGTTTCTATTCTTTTAATTTGCATTTTAATGTGTTCATACTGTTTTTTTTTGCTGTTCTTCTTTTTTCTTTTTAATGTTTTTTATGCATTATGTAGAACACACATTACCCTCATGTATGAAATGTGCAATGCAAATAAACTTGGTTTGTTAATGCTGTGTATACTGCATGTGTGTTAAAACGTGTGATCCTAAAAAGGTTAATTTGTGTTCAGTCAGTTTTATTGTGCAGCAAAAATGATGCAATGAGATAAGTGAAAGGAGTTACAGTCACTTTAATCTGCGTCAGTATTACAGACTGTAAACATCCATCTAGCGTGATATAAAGACACAGCTGTAAATGTTTACAATACCATTATCTGCACTGATAATACCATGCTAGTTAGGACTAAGCTCAGCTCCACAAACAGGCAATAAGATGTGAGTGAAACGTGAGAGGGAAATCTTATTCTTCTGCTGTCATTAGAATACAGTTAGAGTGACTGAAAAAAAACAACAACAGCAACAAGAAAAACCAAGCTGCCTCTGGGGATGTAAGAGGAAATGCACACATAATTAATCCTATAGCAAAGTGTGTACTCTTCTTTCAAAGCCAAATGGATGGATTCATAAAAGGTTTCTGTGTAAGGATGCGGAATTAAGCCTTAAATAATTCCCTGTTTTGATTTTCTATTGTAGTTTGATACTAAACATTTTATCCAGAATTAAGGACTGTCAGTCACACATCTATTCCATCCACATGAGAAAAAAACAAAACAGGAAAATTTTTTTCAATTTAAAGTATGTCTTTGACTATCTTACCACTGTTGGACATTTGGAATAAGTTGTTCTTCTCAAATTTCTTGAACACGCTTCCTTTAATCTCGACAAACTGTTTGAGAGGGAGCAGAAACGCAAAGGAAGAAATGCAGTTAGCAGGATTTATGATACAGACAATACGACCTATAATGTTGCAGCTGCATTTCATCATTAACATGACAAGTTTCGTCTTTGTGGGACACAGGAGCGAAGCTGCTTTAACTATCACATCAAGCCGCTTGTTGTGTACTATAATATTTAAGGTGTGCACTGTATGTGTGTACATTTGTGTATGTGTACTGACGTTGTTGGACATCATGATGGTGAGCAGGGACTTGTTGTGGGAGTTGAAGGCGACGTTGAGGGTGGAGGCTTGGACCATGATGAGGATGGCATGTAGGACTGAGAGACAGACACTCAGGAAAACAACTCATTTATAAGGCAGTGAATACCTGTTATAAGCAAAGCAACTTAACAGTTATACAGACAAGCTCCTGACCAAAACAACACTTTTGATGCCTAAAAATATTTCCTGTGACATCAAGAGTTTTGTTCTTGTGAAATATTCTTGAACAAGAAAAAAAAACCTTTAACTGTCCTAATTGTAGGAATGACAGACAAGTTTAAGAAACTACAGATAAACAGAAGTTACAGTGCACTGACCTTGACTAAGGGTCTGTTTACAACTGTAGTTCATCATCCTTGCTCCAGACCAGCAAAAATTAATCACTTTTTGCCTTTTATAGTTCCTGTGTTTCTGTCTAGCCAGAAGAAAATAAAACAAAGCTAATTCTAGTGCCTGCTAACCAAGTAATGCTTCACTTAAAAGGCTTTACTTATCTTCTCCAGTGGTCATAAAGAGAGTTAAATATGAGCATTACATGATGCTATAACTGTACATTCACTGTTAAAAATCAATTTTGGAAAGAGATGAAGACTCAAATCCCTGAAATATTTTGCTACTGATTTGAACCAGAAGGATACAGACATAAAAGACGGCCATGAAGAAGTGAGGGATGACTCCTATACTGTCTCTTTTCCGTTCTTTGGGTTCTGTGGCCGTCCAGTACAGAGCATCCAGGATATCTTGACCAAAGGAGGAGAAGAGGCGGTCTGCCACCTGGCAAAGGAAGCGCAGATAAGGTCATAATAAGATAATAATACTATGTATTTCACTCCTCATCTTACCTACATCCTCTGATAATGTTCTCTGGTAGTTGGTTTTTGCCATCACTTTGTTTCCAAAACAAAATCTATATTAATATTGCCATCCTGTTTGTTCTTTTTTGAGATGAGATTATACCCGAGCTCACTAACAGGCGGACCGTCCTGTCTGGACCAAGACCTATAAACTATGAAAACTTTGAAATAGACACTTGTCGTGTCTATTTCAACCAGCGCAGCCTTTCCTGCCTTTATGGCTCTGGTCATGTGATCAGGCAATCATTGCACCTTGATAGTTAGTGGGGAAAAGGAGGTGTTAAAGCTGTTCAACTGTTAAGATGTGTTGAGATTGTTTTTTATAAGAATGGTTGGTTAAGATGTGATAAAAATTACAAAAAAAGAAGAAAAAAAGGAAACTCAAGAAACACATTTTATTTAATTTTTCTGAAATATAACTAGGATTGTAACCTTTAATTTGCAGTTCAGGCATTTAGGTTCCATCTCATCACCTGCCAATTTCACCTATTTCCAGTTGACAAAGTGGAAACACTGAATTGCTTCGGCTGTTTTCCATTTTGCAGCCTTAATAATAATAAGGATAATAATAATAATACTACAGCCCCTTAAGTGAGCAATATGTAACTGAGCGTGAGTGATTCAACCCGTGCAAAATGTTGTCACAGAACCCTGGAGCAAGGCACCAAACCAACTGCTTGCTCTCTATACATAAGTCATCAAACCAACAGAAACAAATTCACATTGATGTATTTCTGTATTTGGACCATTTGGGTTAAATACATGCTGAACCGGGAGAAAGATTTATAAACCAACACAGGTACAAAATCAGAAACTGTGTACACAGACTGAAGGTGGAAAACGAGAAACGTACATACACAGAATCCTAAAAATGTACTGCAAATCTGTAAACTTAACCTGCCTGAGTCTTAACGTCCTCTCACAGTGCAGGGGCAGCCGCTGTATTATAACACATAGCTATTAAGCATTTAGTATTCAAAGAACAGACATCTGCAGGTTTCTTTTGTTATTGTCTAAATACCTGAAGCGATGCTGTATACATGTCAGATATTAGTGTGTAAACTGCGCGGTACCTCCAACATGTTGTAGATGATGTAGAGTTTGATGACAGACTGTCCTCTGATCAGGTGGTACATCATGGAGTAATCGACGTAATGCATCATGGAGAAGCACAGCACCAAGATCAGTCCCTTCAGCACGTCACACACCTGCGCTGGCTGCAGCAGGCGCGACCCACTGACAACGCACACACAAAAACACACAAAAACATCAACTTGTGGCGTCTATACTGACACTTGGAGACATTTAAAGAACATTTTTTTGCACGTTTGAATGCAGACTTGCATGCTGACATACACATTGTGCAATATATCCATAGATAACATGCACACAAAATAGCCTGTCATACTGTCTGAATGAACAGTTAAATGTGTTTACATCAACATATAACATGTGTATATACAGTAAGGCCCAAAAGTGTTTCCTATTCACTGGTCTCATACTGCTGGACCGCACTGTATATGCTGACAAACACACACATTTTTACCAAGCAAAGATATGACTATGATTGCATGAACACATACATATATCTACAACATTGACACACATTTTTTTTCTCAAACTTGGCATCATTAATACTTCACTGGTGGACCCCTGATTTAATACACTACCAGACCAGTACCACTGTTTACTGCTTGTTATCAAGGCTTTGAATGATCTCTGCTATTCATCCCATGCTAGGAAACAGTAGGGCAACACATACTGGGATAAATAATTCATTTCTGTTCAAAATGAGATAATCAGCATAAAGGAAAAGGAAACAAGTAGTGGTAAGACAAAAAACACAAGATGAAATATTAAAGCTAGTATCTCCTTCATTCTAAAAGTCATCTCTTTATAAGATTTATCTTCTTTAATATGTTTCTGTTTTGGTTCAACGCTTCTGCTCCTGTAAGCTTAAATCTTTGTTGTTCTTATCTTCCAAACAGACTGCATAACAAAAACTTCATATATCTGTTTGATGGTTTATCTCCATGAAAAAATACCTTTTCTTTAACAAAAGAACTACAGCATTTTGGACAGAAATGTTTCAAATAGTGTTGGACGATCAAGTAAATGGAAGAAAACACTCAGGCTAAAGCTGTCACATACTGCAGGAGCGGCAAAACGTGTCTTTTAATGGCTAATAATGTGTTTCAAACATGTGCAGCTTTCATAATTAATGGCGGTGGCAGCTTGGGAGCATGTTAAGAGGAGGGCTGACAAATCCATAGAACCAGTTATTTACTATGACAGGGATAACTGGGAAGAGCCAGAGAGAGCTTAATTCCAACACATCCTGGATATTTCCCACGTCAGCTGTGTGACTGGTCTATAAGTCTACGACCAACCCGGAGAACAGCAGTAAAAAAGGTTTTCATCTACTTACCACACGGGCTGATTACTGACCAAAATCAGCACCAACATAGAGTTTAATGAAGGAAACGGTCCCTTCGGATGCTTACCTGCTGTTAAAACAGACTAATTACACACTGTTTCTATGTTGGCTGTTTACCACACTGCGACAAACACTAATTGCCATCAATAACAGCCGTCTTAATATTGCCAAAGTTTAACACTATTTTACAAATACAACTTAATAATTTTCCACTACATCACTATAAACCACATGGACTGATACTTGACCAACCTATTAGTGCACAAGACATCATTACCGTCATTAGTTTTGGCTGCTGTTGCTTCACATCAACAGGGCCACTCCTCACCCTTTACACTTTTATAAAAACATGAGAGAGGTAAAGATATCATGTTTCACAGGGTCGATGTTGGAGGGTGTGGTAGGTGTGGAGATATGGACTATTTTAGGATCTGACTCCAAGCTGAGTGAGGAAAAAGGCCCCGAGTTTAGAAAAATGTGTAAATTAGCTTAATCAAGTGTCGCTGTCTTCTGAAGCGATGTGCAGCTAAGCACAGAGCTGTGAAGAGAACAGGATGAGATGAAGAGCTGTGCCTTTTTGTCCAAAGCATGAAAAACAATGATTGCCTTCATAACCACATAAATGTTACTGTGAATACACAGTGAATATACACTACAATATACACTGAATATACACTACATTTCATTAAAGATCTAATTCATCCCTGTAATACACGATGAGGTGAACCTTGATAAAAAACATATGAGCATTATTGTGTTCTCTTGTATGTATATTTACGATAAAGGAAACAAGGCAGATAAAAATGCAAAAATAGACTGATTTGTTTTGCTAATTATGGCTCCATCCAGTGGTCAGGTCTGAAGCCATTCATTATAAAAGAGGAGCTGGTCCAACGTAACAAAAGCTTCAGTCCTAAACATTATCTACTTCTAAGTTTAGTTTCTTCCATCTGATTATACGATTTCTGTTCAGTGCTGAATGTAAGAACAAACAAATAAATAAATAACTTGTGCTGTCTGAGGTCAGAATCAGAATAGAGAGAAGTGAGATGGGAGAGAGAGCGTGACTTAGTCAAAAATAAGCATAAAATGGGACTGCAGCTGAAATAACACATGAAAAATTGTTTTAAAAAACAGTTAAATCAGACATGAATAATAACCAACACTGGGGCATCAACTAATGATTGTTTATATTATCAATTAATGTATTATTTAGTTAACAAAATGACAGAAAGTTGTCCATGACAAGCTCAGGTGTCGCATAAATGTCTTGTTTTGTTTGACCAACAGTCAAAACACAAAACCAAAATACAAAGATATTAAATTTACAGTGACATAAAACAGTACAAGTAAGTTTCCAAATTTGAGAAGTTTGAACATTTATATTTGTTAAATGACTTAATAATCAATTATCAAAGCTGCTGCATACTGATTTCTGTTGATCGATTAATTGAATAATGTGTTCACTGTTGCAGTTGAACTTGTGTTGGTGAATAGCAGCTTTGGTATTCAGGTAGTTAAGTTGCTATCAGACATAAACCTCCTCACACAGCATTTAATTCTGAACAAACAGCTCTCTGGATGCAAAGCTGCTGCAGCCTGCACAAAGCAGTCCTCACAATCTCTATTCTATAAGCGTTATCTCCATAACACACATGAACATTATGTTTGAGTGCAGTCAGCTATGTGCTGCATTCCAAGTAGCCATCACTATGTGCCTTTCATACTGTATTAGCCCGATACACAGGATTAAAACTCGGGGCCAGGGAAAGAAGAGAAGCTTCATTTCTGATAGAAAACCTTGTTAGAGAAGCTGACTGCTGAGTAGAATCTAGCCAATATGCTTCTGTAGAGCAGCTGGGGATTTCAGTTTTCCTCTCCCTTAAATATTACTGCAGAGAGATGCCCTCAAATGAGGCAAATCAGTTCCAAACTGCTCCAGAAAAGCTGCTCAGTGACCAGCAGTGGAAGATCTGAATTTAGTAGGCAGCCCTCCAGTTTGAGCATGTGCAGCTGTATCACTGACAAGCAACACCGTGATGAGAATGAGCATGCACTCTCAGCAAACCTTCCTTGGATGAGTTTCGAAAAAAAAACAAAACAAAAACAAAACCCAGGACTTATGAGGAACCAACATGGCTGCTTTGCCTTGGAGAATGGGACATGATGTGCAGTGCCAAGCTGTATATTAACAGACACAATGGAGATGAGGAGAGACTGGTGAATAAATGTGGAGGCCGGTTCAGGACAGTGATAACATTAATGAAGCCCTGGCAGGCCGGTGGGAGCGTACCTGCTTCTTCTGCAGTAGGGGCATGTGCGTGCCCTGCAGGGGGGGAGGAAGGCAAGGGGAGAATCAGACAGATTCAGAGAGGGTGAGGTTGGGTAGGAGGAGAGGCAGCACCCATCAGAAGGGGTGGGGGACAAACGCCTTGTAGCTGTACTGCACCGCTTTTAAAATTCAATATTACATACTTTTTAAAAAGTATAACTGCTTGACATTTTGGTTAATGTGTATTCAAAGTGAAAACTACTGTTAATAAAACTGTATCGCAAAACATACATATATCACAACACCTGAATTTACTGTTAGCTAAAAGCTACACAGAGTATTGGGACTGGTAACAACCAGTACTTTTGTTTTCTAGATCTTCTGTACAAACTTTTAAAGACCTTGAAATATTATCGGATTAATTCACAGATTTCCCAGAAATGTACAGAAAAATCCTGAAGCCTGAACTAACAACATAACAGCAACATAATCCTGGTTAGAGCTACATCATTAATAAGCCTAACCTGGACGGTTGGGATACAAGAAGTCGTGGACAGAAACCAGAGTCAGAGTGGCTGGAGGGTTTATGTTTATGTTTATCATACATGGAAGAAAAAAATATATAAACTCATATACCAAACAGAAGTGAGTCATAAATGCATCTATTTGTGTGTGTGTGTATCTATACATATGATAATCTTCGTTCACATGATGCATATATTGTACATGTTTAGAGTTTGTCTTTGCTTGTGAGGATGTTTTGTATCATGATAATGGCAGTCATTATTTCGGCTAGCATTTTGGCTAACCCTCACCCCAGACCAGAATTGACAAAAGAATTACCCACATTGCATGGGAAAAAAGTTATATATATGCACATGCACAAAGAAATGGTAATACCAATTAATGTCCCCACTCGCACTCTCAAATTGATTTGCAGTTTCATAGGTCAAAGTTGAGCCACACTGAGGTAAACAACGTGAGATTCATCACTTGAATCTGGAATTCTGGTGTGACCACAACTGTACAATTCTCTACTTGCCAAACACAGATGCAGCTGCATCTGGGAGCGTTTTAATAAACACAGGGAACCTGCATGTGGAGTGTGATTGTATTTAAAAGTTTTGTACAAATGATCAAATGGAATAAAATTATTTTTGTTTCCGAACGATGATAAACTGCTTTAAGTCTTTTCCTAAAATGTACTGATCTGAGAGCTTTTCCTGGTTTTAACTTCCCTTGAAGTGTTTCATTTCTCTTAAAGTGACCCTGTACTGGGTCTTAGTCTCCTGACTGTTTTAATTGTTTTATCTGTTCTCTTTGCTTTGAAATGTATTGATTTCATTGATTCTATTCTATTTATGCCTTTTTTTAAAAAGGTGCTCTATAAATAAAGATTATTATCATTATTCTTCTCATTATCATTATAAACTATCGGGATTTTGACAATGAGCAAGACAGTTGCTGTAATTGTGCAGCCAGCACATCTGCAGGCTTGAACAGATGTGCATTTATACCTGTAGCTTGTGTGCAGCTGTGTGATTGAATCTTATATAAGACAACCCAAAGGTTTATTTTAAGTCTCTATATAAATCTGTGGACATAATTGTACGGTATGCTCCCATGTGGCCGAGTATGTGTGTTTGTGCGTGTTTAGCCACTGACCTGAAACCACAGCATGGCAGGGTGAGGAGGCGGAGCAGAGCCAGCAGCACCCTGAGGGGCAGCAGGGTGAAGACGTACAAGAAGGCATCCACGCACAGGAAGAAGCCAAAGATCATCAGCTGGAAAAGTCACACAGCAACACCTCTGAGTCAAACGTGTGAACAACAGGCAGTAAGCAAAACCTCCAAGTTAAACAATGATCATGAGTTGGAAAGATACAGTATAGCCTGTGGTCACATTACTCATCATCTGGAGAGAGTATTTATCTGTGTCAAACAAGGACAAGACCTATAAATACAATAAGACGATGAAAAAAGGATGCGTGAACATCAGATGGAGAGATTCACAACAGTTTCTTCTACAATTTCTGTCTGAAAAAGTAACGTCTCTTATTTTCTTCACACGCCTTCTGTCTCTTTTCCATCAAAGGAAATAATTAAAAACCAGACTTAAAGCCAATTACGTAGCACACATACCTTCACAGTCTCCCATAAACGAAGAGTCATTGCCTTGTCATTTTTTTTTTTTTAAAAAGGAATATTCTACAAGAAATACATTTAAGCCATCTGAGGTTTTCTTTCTCTTACTTCTGACTGGAAAAATATGAAAGCACTGAGGTGAGTTTTGATGGAAGCTGGTGGGAGGGTTTGTCTCTCATTGGTGGATTATTCTGAGTGACTTTTCTTGGGGTCTTGTCAGGTACCCATGAAGTTGGTTAGTCTGCTTAACATAGTAAAGTCACTGAGGTCTTTTATGTTTACACACATTCCTCTCCTGCCCCCAAGGAAAAGCCAAACCAGTAGGAGCTCTGTTGGTATGGGCTCGCTTGTTAAGACTTATTTCTTCTGAGAGAAGGTCCAGTCAACTCTGAAAATAATGTACAAAGACCTTTACACAACATGCAAATACACAGGATAGCCTCAGTACCCTGATTGTATATTTTTAATGCATAATTATTCTTTAATAAGTTTGGCTTCATTTACTTTCCAGCTTCTGAAATGTGAATGTTTTCTGTGTTGGTCAGAAAAGACATGTAAAGATATCGTCTTGGGCTGTGAGGAACTAAAATAGGCATTTTTCACTATTTTCTGATGGTTTATAAAAAACCCCACATAACTGATTAATAGAGAAAATAATTGGCAGATTGATTGATAATGAATTAATTGTTAGTTTTAGCTCTAAACAGGTGTTTCTATTATTTTGTCCATTTTCAAAAGTTGAACATTTTAACTTTTATGAAGGTAAAATTTATTGCAAGACTGTTTTATTAGGATGCTTTTGTTTTAGTTAGGGGTATCAAATAAACTGGCAGCTAGTGTATACAGGTTATTGACAGGTATCACTGAGAAATGTTCCTAGAAAGAGCTCACAGGTCAGAGCCATCCACATCTTATGAGCCAACACTGCCACCTGTTGACTCATGGGAAGAACAACAAAAATACACTGGTGTCAAGTGAATCAGGGCAAAATAAAATGTTGTTTTTACATAGTACTTTTATATATAGTTCAATCATAAGTACATTTTCGCTGTGTGTGTCATTGCAACAGTGTTTGTGTGTGTGTAGTTGAGATTGCAACTAATCATTTTCTTAGTGATTCGTCTTCCCATTATTCTTTTTAAAAAATAATCACTTGGTCGATACAGTATAATGTCAAGAACAAGGACAAATACATTGATTAACAGAGTCTTAAGTTAAATTACAAGCTTAATATGACTAAATGTTCATAACCAAATATTCCGTTTGTATTATAATCATGTAAATCTTAACACTGAACAACTTTTTAATGGATTGTTGGATTCACTTGTCATCTCTATGCTTACACACTGTTTTCTCGACATACACACACACTATCACAGTTTTATCTGTTCTGTTGTTTTTATCCTGATTCTGTTGTAATTCAAAACCCTAACCAGAGGCTGTAAATTACCTTCAGCTACTGTAGATGTATACATTACATCTGTTAGATTATTTTTCTGTATTCTAACAATGTTTATCTGTATGGTCCCTGAAGAAAACAAGGAACTCTTCACTTATAAAACTTTAACCTGCAGAAGCTTTGGGATTTTTACATGTGAAACGGAAGGAAGGACTGAATTAACTAATCAGGTTCTTACATCATACATCATACAGTGAGACTCTAAAGCTGTCAACTGACTCTGAAACAGTTGTATGCTGATTCTTGTGGTCTGTAAACACCTTCTGTGTGCTGCTGGGAATGACAGCTGACAGATGGAGATAGCTGAAGAGAAAAGGGGTCAGCTGAGGTTGATACACTACCTTCTCCAGTTCCTTGGGAATACGCATGCATGTGTAAACTCTCTCTCTGCGCTCCGTGTACTTTGCCTCATTGTGTTCCAGGAAGTATCCTCTGGTGAGCTCTGTGCAAATGAAACGCGCCAACGACGGATCTGGAACAACATGAGAGCAGCGGTGTTACCACAAGGCCATTGTCTGCAACAATTACAACGACAGCTATCATCACAATGAGAGCGCCAACCTTTGGAGAGTCATACTGCAAAATGAAAACAGGAGGAAACTTCTCTGAATGAGAAAAACTGGGGGTTTAACTGTATTTTTACATCTTGTAAAAGCTGACCATGCTAAATCAAGTTCTTTGTCAAACACAGTAGTTTTTTTCATGGCTAACTAGACCCTTTGTATTGAGGAGAAGTTACAAAGACTGTGATTTTTAACTCTGGCATGGCATGGAAAATAATATTGAATTCTGTTATTCTGTTGACACTGTGTGAATTCACTTCAAAGGAAACACTGATTAAGAGAAGAGAACAGAGCTACAAAGTAAATAATTAATAAATAAATTAACAGAAATTTAATCCACAATAACTTTCACAATAATTGTAGATTGTAGTAACAGAATTTGTATTTTGGACTGTT
The DNA here is from genome assembly GCF_002814215.2 of Seriola lalandi dorsalis. NCBI lineage: Eukaryota > Metazoa > Chordata > Actinopteri > Carangiformes > Carangidae > Seriola > Seriola lalandi. Next base: position 125,567 of record NW_019524920.1, read on the forward strand.
GGTTGGACAAAAGAAGCTTTTTTAAGATGTCATCTTGGGCTCTGTTTTTGAATATTTTATAAATAAAACAGTTAAACAACTAGTTGAGGAAATAAACAGCAGAACAACCTGCAGTAAAGATAAAGAGAGTAAAATAGAATAAAGAAATAGAGGGAAACATGAATTTTATTTGTAGCCGAGCAGCTGATTTTGTTGAATTGTCTCAGTCTGAGTGCCCCCATACTGTCTTCGCATTCTTTCCACTTGACTTCAACCCGTGAGAACTTGACAGATATGTCATGCTTCATAAGCTGAGGACAAAGATGAGCTCACTGTACATTAAACATCTCCTGACCTGGCGGTATAATGTTGGCTCAACTCGCAACAGTTTTGCTGTTAAAGTCACATGGAGAGCTGGAACACGCTGGGGTTCAATGGGGTCACAGCAAAAAATATCCCATAGGTCCAAGTAAATTTAGCGTTTTCAGTTCAATTGTACATTTGCTCGCCTGTGCAAATTTGCATCTTATCTTGGCAAGTGTGTTTAATATTTGTACTTTATACTGTCCAATATTTAATAAGTAGTGTTTGCCTAATGTGAGATGTCCCCTTTCCTTGGTCTTGATTAGATGAATTCACAATGTGCACAGGGTCAAATAAGAATCATTGGAATCTGCAGGTCACATAAACTATACCAACAGGTGACCCAGTTAGAAAACTCAGCTCTATTTCTACTGCAGACCTTTTTATCAGACTTTATCATATGCTTTTCTTTATTGTTGTTACCACACATGGTGCCTCCACAGTCTTTAGACATGGTCGTAAAGTTTGATAGCTGAGATTTCAGTGCACTGTAATCTGTGACCAATCCGATTCTGTGACGTTAGAGGATTGCACAACAAGAAAGGATCAACCAGATATCAACAGGTGAGAAGTAGGGCTGCAACTACCTACTGTTTTCATTATTGATTAATCTGCAGATGATTTTTCAATTAATCATTTTGTCTACATGACCATTGTAATATTCCAGGACCCAGGGTGGCAGATTTGAAAGTCCATGTTTGGCATTTTGTTTGGAAAATTAAAGCAATAAATAATAAATGATAAAAATAGATTCCAATTAATTTTCTATCAGCTGATTAATTATTAAATAAATTGTTTCATATTTAAACTTAAGGTTTCTGCTGTCATAATCATCAAAACCGGTGTCACTCGTTATCTATAGGGATGTTTTTTTTCCTTCACAACTATGAAAACTTGTGACTTGTGACTCGATTATTTGTTTTATAAGCTCAAGGAGGAACATTTGAATGTCTTATTTTAACCCAACTAACACGGCAGAATTCAGACATATTCAGTTCATCATCATATATGATGATGAAGCCTCACAGTGGAGATGCTGGAGTGCTTGGTAAATGTTTTGCCATTAATGCCATTTGTGCTTTTGCTGTTCCTGTAGAGGTTCATTTCCAATTTCAAAAGTTTCTTACTTCTTAGCAAGTGCATAGATTTATTGATGATTTGTCAGTACTTCCCAGCTGTATATATCATTCATTCATTCATTTTCTACCGCTTATCCTCTAGTAGGGTCGCGGGGGGCTGGAGCATCTTCTCGGGCGAGAGGCGGGTACACCCTGGACAGGTCGCCAGTCCATCGCAGGGCAAACACATAGAGACAGACAACCATTCACACTCACAGCCACACCTATGGTCAATTTAGATTATCCAATTAGCCTAGTCCCCATTTTGCAAGTCTTTGGATTGTGGGAGGAAGCCGGAGTACCCGGAGAGAACCCACACTGGCACGGGGAGAACATGCAAACTCCACACAGAGAGATCCCGCGTCCGAGCCGGGACTCGAACCCGGCACCTTCTTGCTGTGAGGCGACAGCGCTAACCACTGTACCACCACGCCGCCCTGTATATATCTATTATTACTAATAATAAACTCAATTAACCATAAAACAAAACCCTAAACCTGGA
>NW_019524920.1:127548-137845 GCF_002814215.2 Seriola lalandi dorsalis
GCCGGAGTACCCGGAGAGAACCCACACTGGCACGGGGAGAACATGCAAACTCCACACAGAAAGATCCCGCGTCCGAGCCGGGACTCGAACCCGGCACCTTCTTGCTGTGAGGCCACAGCGCTAACCAATTAACCATAAAACAAAACCCTAAACCTGGAACGCAGCAGAAAATGGATGGATTAATGTAAAACTCTGGATAATTTTAGAACTTTTTCATATCTTTAACTGTCTTTTTTGAGGGTTAGGGTTACTACTACAGTTTCTGCTATCATATATATGTATATAATATATCCGACCCTCTCTGTTCCTATTGGGTCAGTTTTTTTGCTTTAAAGATATCAAAACGTATAACTTTGTCTAAACACTATAGGGGCACCAATCTTGGTTATAGTTAGTTAGTGACTATGCCATGCACCTACAAATGCCCAGCCCTCCTGCACTAAAACAACAACAACAAAACAAGCCTCTTAAAATGATTCATCCACAAGAACCCATCAGAAATTAAGGATGTTTTACTAGTGTAGCCCTTAGGTCTCACCTAGATCACGTAACAGACATAGTCGTTTCTCTTTCTATAGCTAATGGTGATGTACCTTAACTTGTGCAGTAGTAATATAATGTATCTGAAATTTTATGTAACATCTGAAAGGTATGATTTTATAGACACCCTGAGGTGAAAATGTGTAGTTAAATACTGTAACAGACATGTAGATTACAGAGACAAAGTTTGCTGCTCAATGTTTTTAAGGCAGCAAACTTTAGACATTACTACTAAAGTAGCTACCGTAGCTAGTGAGACGGAAGACGCAGAGCTAGTTTAAAAGAACTACTCTTTAGTGTCAGTCACATACTTGTTTTTACAGGCAGGTTTAGTGAGAACGAGACAGATCATGATTAGTTAATCAAGCTAGCACTGACTGTAAACAACAGGCGGTGACAGCTCTCGGCTCTTTACAGTAAACTCTGAAGGTTTTCTAACTTTTTTTTAGCTTAAATGTTAGGGGTTATCGTTAAACACCGTGTTTATGAAGTCTCTGCAGTATTAATGCTTAAGTACGCGGTGAGAAAACTAAAGTAACACACTTAACGGCGTCTATCGTTTGGCAGCTGTAACAGTGGGAACGTCAGTAGTGGCGGAGGGGACCCAACGGTTACCTGCTGAGAGCTCCCGTTGCTCCCTCCTGACAGCGCTTATGTCGTAAACTCCCAACGTTTCCGGTAGTCCCGGATTTAAACCGATTTTGCCCGACTTGTGCAAATCCTCCCACGGTCGTTTCTGTCTTTTCTTGAGCTCAATTTCTGCTTCTTTCTCTTCTGACAGCTCGGTCCCCGACAAGTCCGCCATCTTTAGTTTGGCCGCCGCGTCGCCCCGTGCAACGTCATCGCAGTGTAGGTAAAAAAATAAACGACGTCATAACGATAACCGTTACCAGGTAGATTCAACGATTTATTAAAAATAAATAAGAAAAGATTCAATGGTTGATTAAAAGTACATGAATAAAGATTAAACCGTTTATAAAAAATTAATACATAGTCAATAGTTTATTAAAAGTGAAGATTCAATAGTTCATTAAAAATATATAAAGATTCAATATTCTATTAAAATAAGATAAATATTCCACAGGTCAAAGAAATAATACTATAAAAGTAAATTAATAGAAACTAGAGGTAAAATTTAGAGGAAAGTTTGTCAGGATTTTGAGTAAATATTTTTAAATAAATAGTCAAAATGTTGACATAAAGTGTCAAAATTATGTGATATACAGTCAATACAATTACACATCTTATGAATTTCATAATTTTGACTTAGTAAGTCAAACGTGTTTTGGTACAATTGCTGCTGTGAGACTTTTTTTTTTTTTTAATTACTTCTGTGCTTTAATCAGAAGTCATATGCATTAATTTAGTTCTTTTACTTTTTTTGGCTAAATTTCAAGTTGGTAAAGACACATTTAGTTAGGTAAGAAGCCTCATTTCATGGTATTTTCATAAACATCAGGTGACATTAATTAGATACATTTTCCTATGGATACTATTTAGAGACTTGTTTTTGTTTAAACTATTTTTGTGAAAGGTAAATCTACCCAAACTGTGAACTTTTCATCTGCACACTTTATGAGGTATACTTTGCCTACATTCTTTATACGGCGCAAGGATCTTATGATTATTTGTTCATTCAAGAAGAAAAGAAAAAAATGTAGTTTCACCAACTCTAAGGTGGGCAATGACCTTATTTTCAATGTACAAATGTTATCAATAATAATAATAACAACATAGACAAAGAAAATCCCACATGCATGTGGATAGAATGGACAAATTCCCCTAACTAATTTTTCACAAGACTTGATAGAGTATTAGAGTAATCGTAATTTAAAAACACATGATATATTCATTTGAATATACAGTATGTATGATAATACTATAATGTCCATATATTTCTAATTATGTTGTGGTTTATTTTTTTATATACTGTTTGCCCCTAGTTTCTGTGGTACATATGTTGTACTATTTACTGACATCAATAAAAATGTAAAAACAGCAACAGTAGAAATAATAATAACGATAATTATTATGATAACAACAATAATAATGTTGTTTGTTTTTTTTTTTTAAATGAATGAATTTGGCTTTGCAGTGACACTGAATTGGTCATAAAAGCCTTTTTTTAAATTATATAATATATTTTGTTGTCTTATGTCTTATGACGTCCTGGAGAAAAGGGAGAGAGAAATAACATGTAAAGAAATGACAGAATAAATGAATGTTGTTGCAGTACCATGTCCTCCACTTGGTGTCGCCAAAGTTCCATCAAATTGTCTTGGATTTAAAGTCTACCCAACAACAGCACTGAGGCCCATTTCTACTGAGTTATCTGGAGAACTTTGCTGAGGAGGACACAGAGTCCATACATATGTTCATGTCCCAGGTTTTAACTGGTTTCTCATCTAACTTGCTGGTATGTGAAGGGATGAACACAGAGAAGATGTATTAAATCAAGTCTAGATCTTATATAATATTTTACATCAAGCCTCAAAATTTTAATTTTAGGCATTGTTTTCCAACAATGACATTTAGCTGCTCATCCAGCTGGTAAACAGTGTCAGCTACCTGCAAGTTATATGGGCAACACATTAAAGGTTAAATCCACAGAGATACTATCAGATATCAGAATACGATCAGTACGATCCTTAACATGTGTAGTCATGTAGTGACCTTCATGTAGTGATTTCCCAGCATGCTTTCAATAACTTCCAAGGTGTAGAGAGGAAGGAACATGAACGTGTAGTTTAGTTGCTTTAATCAAAAGTGAATGTAGGTGCATATAAATGAACCCAGTGAGTCAATTAATATTTGAATATTCTGAACGTGGCATGATTGTGGCCTCGTATTCAAAACACACGCACACGCAGTCTTGAGACTGCATTGCATTCTGGTCTATTGAGGGTTCTTTCAGCGTAAAAACTTCTGTCTTATTTCTGCCTCTTGTGCAACGAATGTCTTTAGGTATGATCAATAAATGGCAGCAGAAAATGACAGCTGCGGAAAAGAAGCTTTTGCTTTATCGCTCTGAGCAACTGACGCCAAAATCTGATGCTTAGATTTGATCACTGAATCATTTTTCTATTAAACTTCATCACAGATGCGGCAAGTATTTGGACATAATTTCCGATAATTTGGTTTCAACAGATAGCAACAAGAAAATATATAGCACAAAACAACACTTTCAGTCCAGGTATGCAGTTTACTCGTGTAAGATTTCTTTTAAATTGAAGCTGTGAATGAAACTGTGTCTTTCTGGAGATCCACCAACCACTAGATCTCAGTGACATCCGCTCAAGATCCCACAGAGATCAGATCAACCCACCATTCTAGCAAAATTGTATTTTCCAATTGACAAAAATATCTCATCACAAGTCCACTTTCTAGCTGTTTCTGGAGCTTTCAGTCATATGCAATTATCTTCCACAGGAGATGCAGACATCCAGTTGTCATGGAGATGTAGATTGTATATTTTTCTGAACACATCAAGGACTTTTCGCTCGTGGTGGACGATGACAGTTTTCATGACAACAGGGCAACTCCGTCTATCGAGGAAGGTCGTCTGATCCGACAGAAAGCTATCACGTCGTATAGACCTTGTGGTGAGATTGTTTTTGTCAACTTCTGTTTCCAAGGTTTCAAATGAACTTTCCAGTGAGTTATCAAACTATTCAGAGTGAACAGATATTAGTAAATATTAAAAACAGACGGAAAAAGAGCCGGTCACATGCACACACGATGCATGTTCCCAAACCAAATGTAACTCCTTTGTAAGCACGGTTTATTGGCACACATAATGGTAAAGCATACATACCAGACATCAGATATGACACTGAACACCTCTGCTATATAATGTACAAATGGTGTCTAATAATACTAGGCTCAAACATATTTAGAAATGTGTTAGCTTCCTTACAAATGCACAAATAAATACCCATAAGATCCAATTGTATAAAGACATCCGTTGTTGTCTTCTTGCCCATTTTCAAACAAAAGTCCAACAAAAGAGATCAGGGATATAGTATCAATTCAATTAAAGATTAAAGAACAATTGTGAACACAAATACAGGGATCTCAAATCATTTCTGTGGGGTGGATGGGATTTTATCTGTGCGTCGTTTTTGAAATGTAAAATTGGTTTCTTCTTATGTCACAGAATATACAAGAAATATGATTGCGTGACTGTGTGGCTGTTTATTAAATTTGTGGCTTTGGTTCTGCACTAGCTAAAGAGGATGGGGAACACTTAGAGTTTGGTTTCGACTGCGGCAAACCAGCGTCCATCCAAACCACCCTACAGAAATATGAACCTCCTGTACAAAACAAAACAGCTGCCATATCCAAACTGGTTTCAGTGGCTGATTTACAGTGGACAAAATAGATTCCACCTCTATTTACAGAGCTACAAACCTTGTAACAGTGTTCCCAAACTGATGAACCAAAAAGGAAAATCAGACTGATGCGTTTTTAAAAAGTACATGTATCAAACAAAATAAAAATCCTATAAAATCATGCAGGAAAAGGCTTTAGTATCAGTTTGGGAGTAGGTCGTTAAAGGGAAAGAAGTCCAATTTTCAAGGAGGGGGAAAAATAAAAAATCAACATTAATGCATCAACGTGAGTCGGCAAAGTTCACATACTGATCGGCAAAATTACAATGTGATTGCAAAGGATTCTGAGAGAAGCAAAATACCAATAGACTACGAACACAATCAAACTGGTTTGCATGAAATCACAATCTGTGACGACCGCAGTAATGTGGAAAAAACAATCCTAGGACCCGATCTTCCCTCATTTGAAAGGAGTCCATAGTGGTAGAGAACTTTTATTTCCTCTTAATTGGAAATGGAAATAAACAGCAACAGCAGAAACAAACCCAACAGCCGACTGAATTTTCAATTGAAAATGCAATTGCCTCAAACAATGTTTCATTTGTTTCCAATGTGGTTAGACGCTTCCATTGACTCTGTTGGCTGTTAAAAAAACACCTTGCCTTCTTCACACTGAGCTTGCTATTTTATTTTTGAGACATTTTGTTTGTTGTTTTTATTTCTTCTTCTTTTCTTTCCATTGTCTATTGCCAGCGTGATGACTTGTGACCCGCAGGTCAACCAATCACAGCTGTGGTATTCCACCAGACAAGAGGTTTGTGACTGAAGGTTCAAGGAGGAGAATTTGATCCGGAATTTTCCATCGCATTCTTGAAAAAGAAAAAAAAAAAAAATGCCCACACCTTTCTGTTTTTTTACATTTCGGTCGCATACGACTTGTATGCGTTTCTCGTCTGCGGATACTGCTGTGCAATGCTGCCAGTTCTCAGTGTTCTCCAAGATGTTACAGTGATTCATAGAAGAAGAAAATATCCAGGACGGATATATTTTGGCTGGACATGCCAGCAATGAGTTTGCAGACGGGGGTTCTGATTCAGTACAATGTTATGAGGCGTAGAAGCACTGCCCTCGGGGGAAGGGGAGAGGTTAAAAAGTCCGGTCCACACGGAGTCAAGGATCTGTTGTTTTCCTCTTCTTTTGTTTTACTGTGAGGGCTGGGGAGCTGTGCTCTCAGGCTTGCTGTCCTGGGCGGCGGGGGGTTTGCTGCTCCACGGGGCGTTGTTGCCCAGAGCTGGGGAGCTGTTGAAGTCGTCCTCGTCGTCCAGGCCGTTGGTGGCGTCGTACTGCGTGTTCTCCAGACGAGTGATCAGACGCTCATCCTCGTCCCCGAACTCGCCGCCCATCAGGGTCGGCTCGCCCACCACCATCACGTCCTGGAGAGAGGCAGAGACACGGAGAACAGATTTACAAACTGAAAAGGAAATTAAAAATAATGTTCTTGTTTGTGGGTACACACTTTTTAAAAGGTCACATCGTGTTGAAGCTTTGTCTTTTTTTGTTACGCTCACAGTTGCACAACAAGAAATTTATATTATTTGAATGTTGCATTTCACATTTAATGAAGACACTGTTCTGATGTGCGTCAGCTTTTCAGGGACAGAAGAAAACTGCTTTGTTTTTAGCTAAACCACCTTCAATTTTGAGTTTATCCAGAAGGATTTTCAATGAGTTTCTCACACAGCAAAGTGTGTTTTTTCTAAGAGTGTAGAATAAAAAATATCAGTGATGACACCTTAGTAAGATCCATCCTCTGACCTGGGCTGTGGAGCAACATCTGAAGCTACAGTGAAGGCGGTGGAGCTTGCTTTTAAAATATTTACCAAACATGTGCATCCAAGTTAGAGAGCACATTTCCATGGTCAACTATTCATTCCTTACATATAAAAATAAGTACATTTTTAAACATATTTTACAGCTTTTACTTTCGTCCCATTGATAACCAAGTTACATTTACAGTCTGCGTAGCCACATATACATACATATACACTGTAGGTAGTAAAGAAATTACACACTGGTGATGTGTTTGAAGTGATTCTTGAAAACATATTCATACTTTCCTCTATTTTTCTTCCTATTTTTCTGCTTCTTTCTTTACTAAACCCACTTTTTGTTTGTTCACCAGTTTTACATTATTTAAAACAGGTTAAAAACTGATATACAAATATAATCAATTTTAACAGAGGCAACCGTGACATGTTTTTGGTTTTGTGCAGGACCATCCATACTTAGCCTAGGGGTGATTCAAAATTAATATGCTAAAGTGAGTGAGAAATCACCAGAGAAGAAATTAATGCATATCTGTTTCATCTAATTCTCAGACCAAAGCACCATCTGAATATCAAGTGAATGCACATCCACCCAAAAAGACTTTATAATAACATTTACTTCAAATAAATTAATATGCATGTTGTCTAATTTTTATCCGAAGCAGAAAAATGAGAATTTAATCAGCTGGCTTTTAAAATGGAAGACAAAACACTATAAGGTCATGAAGACGTTTACAAATTCGTAACTCTTGACTTGTCGTTACAGTTGCAGATATATTTACTGTGTTTTGTTTCTCAGCTGTATGAGGAGTGCCCAAAACCCCCACAATGGGGGGTGTGTATTTCCCTGCATCAACACAGACCCCCTGCTTGCATTGAAATAACAGTCGGGGTATGTGTGTGTACTTTTCAGCATATTTGTGTGTGTGTGTGTGTGTTTAGGACAGATGTTGGTGTATCCAGTGAACCCATCCGTATGGTCGACCCCTCTCGAAGCACTCTGTGCAAATGAAACCTTCCCATACAGACAGCGGATTCCCCCAGCGCTCTGTAGCCACCCCAATCAATACTCATCATGTAAGACATATTTCACAGAGATAGTCCTCTCACAGCGGGTCAAGGAAAGGAAGGAGAGAGATTTATCCATTATCCACCCGCTATCTGTGACTCTCGTGATGTGAAGGAATCCTGATCATTCTTCAGAGGGGGGTGCATCAAGACCAAGTCCTCTGCATTTCATGCACAAAGTGTTTCTGTGGACAAATAATCACTGAAGTGTAATTTGTGAATTCAAATACTGATCAATAAGCTCTGATTCATGGCTGTGTTTCTTTGTGTGTACTGAGTCTTTGAATCTCATCTTCCTATGACTGACTAAGCATCTCCCTGCTCGCGAGCCCCAGCGCCACCCACCGTAACCTGGGAAGAAGCTGTACAGTTAAATGGAGCGCACGCTTCACTGGTCATGTGTGTCAACGCTGCCTGGCTTGGGAGATCTTGCTCGCCTCAGCCATCTCCTCTGCAGCACACACACACACACACACACACACACACACACACACACATGCACCGGCACACAAACCAAGATAAGCTTACTGTACAATCACACCTTTGCACACAATCACACACCTGAACACAAACAGAGACAAAAGCACTTGAATGCATACTCAGATTAAAGCTATGTAGTGTACACAACAAACACACCCACAAACACAAGCCTAAACACTCGAGCGGAAGCACACACACAAATCACACAGAACAAACACACATGATCACATCCGGCGAGCACTGATGTAAACATACAAACAAAACTAGACAACTTCGCAAACTCCAACGCTCCCCCACCCAAAACTCAAAATACACACTCACTTTGATAAAGAGCACCAATGGGGAGAGGCAGTTTATTTATTCAAGCCATCCCCAAAACCCCCCTAGCGACCACTTCTACACCCCACTATGCCTTAATCAGGCTAATTAATTTAGGTGAGCTTTTCAACTAAATGACAATATCCACACTGATTTGTCAATTTGCATAGCTAATTAAGTCATTAGCTAAAAACGTGCTGATTGCCAACAAGCCTTGCATTCACCATCTGTTCCTGTGAGGAGGCCTGTCAACCTACCTCTGGCCAATTTTGGGTCCAAAAAAAAAAAATAAAAAAAAAAATCCCTCCAACAATCACAGCTGGTGGCTAGTCTGAGACTGGGGAGTGCTAATTGTGAGCTAATTAATACTGTCTACTCGTCTACTCATCTCGTTAAGAGTTAGCCTTCGCGCTAGCTAAGCGGCAGGGCTTTGAATGGGCCGACGAAGCGATGAACGCCTCCCTGTTCCCTTCATTCACTGAACAGTGTCATTAGCATATTTTACAGAGATTAGCGTTGAGTAGCTTGGAGGACATATTTGCTCCTCGGGCCTCCGAGGCAACAAGTGGGAATTTAAAAAAGGATGTGGCGGGACTGTGGTGACGACAAGGAGGACGGAGAACATAACTGCCTCCTAAAGCAGCAGCAAAAAACTCTGAACCAGAAGTTTCAATGTAATAAAGTTTAATCAGCTGCTTTAGCCTGATGCACACCAACACTCTCACACACCAAAGTTTACCCCCCCACCCATCCCTTCTGTATTCAAACTTAAAGAAAGGCAGACGGAATATACAGTTTTCACAGTGTAATTCTGTCGCCAATTAAATTTCTAAAAAAAACATGGCCAACTTCCAAAATTTACAGGCAAGTAAGAAACATAAATAAGTCTTATGAGTTCTCTATGGGAGAGCCAAAGAAGCACAGGTGTTGTTTTTAGTGCTTGACTCCATCTTCCTACTTTAGTGTAGTATATGTAGTACATTTACCCAGGTAATGTACTTAAGTACAATTTTAAAGTACTTTTACTTTACTTGAGTTTGTTTTTTTTCTGCTTCATGATACTTCTACTCATTTCAGAGGCTAATATTGTACTTTTTGCTCCACTATATATTTACTACATAACTTTAGTTATTTTTCATTTTCACATTAGTGAAAAATTAGTGGAAACAGAATAACAAATCAATTCTGATGTATTATTATAGGTTAAATTAAGACCTTATTGATCCCTGGGGGGAAATTCACTATCCAGCAATATATGAACTAGTTAGAATCAGCTCCACCTTTACCAGCTGTAAACATTAATGCATCAACATACATATATACATTAATCTGAAATGAGCCATTCTGAATTATGAGAACTTTTTACTTTTAGTACTTTAAATACATTTTGATGCAAAATACTTTTTGTATTTTTACTGAAGCAATATTTAGAATGCAAGGCCGTTACTTTTGTTGAGTACTTTTACATTGTGTATTGATACTTTCACTTAGGTACACAGTCTGATTTTCTTCTCCCACCACTGCTACAGTCTGTACACAGCGGATGGACAGTTAATTAAAGGTTTAGTCTACAATATGTCTTGTGCTCGCTTCCTGCAAACACACTGACTGACACTGACTCACAGCATTGCTACGGGCCACGCTTGGTAACAGCAACAACACGTTCAACACTTAACTCAGGCCACTAGAGGTCAGTGTTGCTCATTCTATGAACACCCCCCCCCCCTTCCCCCC
>NW_019524920.1:137865-138089 GCF_002814215.2 Seriola lalandi dorsalis
AACCCCCCCCCCCTGCGAGGGTCCACTCCTTATTGTCATTGGGCTCACGTAGGCTTGTGCTCAGCCACAAACGAACAACTTCTCAGACAAAGACAGCAGGCGCGCAACATATGTAACCAGCATGTTACCAGCCACGCTGCCAGTCTTTAAGAGGCGTGTGAATGCAAGGCATGAGTGGTACGACTGGTGTGTGTGTGTGTGTGTGTGTGTGTGTGTGTGTGTGT
>NW_019524920.1:138114-155420 GCF_002814215.2 Seriola lalandi dorsalis
GGGGAGGGGGGGTGGGGGGGGCGTGATAGAGTAGAGTGTGTGCATGTGAAGGAGGGCTGGGGGTGGAGGGTGTATACAGATATCGGTGATAATGAGAGCTGGAACAGAGCCAAACTGCCTTCTAGAGAGAAAACAATTGCACACGCTGTGTATATGCAAGTGTGTGTGTGTGTGATATGTACATTATGTATGTGTGAGATGGAGAGGAGGAGGTAAAAGAAGAGAGTGAGGGCAACAAATCTCCCAAGATGACGAGACAGCTAACCACGGGACAGAAAATAGAGGGACAGTACAGTATATGTGTGTGTGTGTGTGTGTGTGTGTGTAGGTGGGAGAAAGAGTGCGTTCCTTATTTAGAAATACTGTCAAAAATACCAGGAAAATTATGTTTTCCAGCTACAAGTAACAAGCAGATGAACAACCCCTACCTGGTGGGAAACTGGAGAAACAAGTTCATCCAGTAACAAAATTAAACATCCAAATGGGAGACTCTTTTAAAGAACTACAGTGTCCATATACTCCACTGTGTCCCCTAGAAATTATATCTATATACTCCTTATATATTACCAATCTGCAACAATAAACATGTTTAGAAAGAAACAAAATACCTCCTGCATTATATATTGTCAGTGAATATTACTGCGGAGGAATCAACGTGAATCTTTGCTCGGTCACAAAAGATGTTCACTAACTATGTATTTTATTGGTTATTACACTCTTGCAATATTATATCTGCTTGTAGCAACTGACGCATGGCAAAACGTTTGTTTATTGTTATATTTAGAAACTTACAAGTACTTGGTTAGAGTCAGGGACAGACTGTTGTCTTGGTTATATACTGGAAAAGTCAAAAGACATGCTAGTTACATGTGTTTATTTCTGAGAGACAACTTTAAAGCATAAGACTGCTGATATTCTGCACTCTCTATACAGGTCTCCACTTTCTACACTTCTTTCAAAATGTAACAGGGAAGACAAATTAGCAGTACACACACATAACTTCTGGGAGACAGGGTTTCTATACTAAACACAATGAGTATAGAAAAGCATTAGCACCCTCAAATATCCCATTAAGAAGAATTAGTCCTGTGTAGAAGATGAACACACATTAATGCCAAGCAGCAACACTTTAACGTCAACAAATCCCGGTTATGTTCGGTATCAATGGACTTTTAGCTGTACTGGAATGATGTGTTCAAAAACACCAGAGTGCTGCACTGGCATGGGTACAGAATAGTAAATTGGATGCAGTAGTGTAAATATAATACAACACGTGTATAATGAGTGTATGGAATAAAACTCGACTCCCTGCAGACGACACAGCGCCACAGCATCGAGTCCTCGAGGGGAGTGCCAGGCATGTGGTGTAATACTCAGCTGTTTAAGAGGCTGTTTAACCCCTAACTGTGTCAAGTGGCCTGTTATGGAGTCATGTAGCAAAATCAGACATTCATACCCTGGCACACAGTACACAGACTGATAGATAGATAGATAGATAGATAGATTCCAGATAGAATATTATTGCCACGGGGATGCGGTGACTTCAAAGCAAGGAGGTTGTGGGTTCGAATCCCCCCCCCCCCCCCCCCCCCCACAGTCCAAAGACATGCAGGTTAACTGGCGACGGTGAATGTGAGTGAATGATTGTTTGTCTCTATGTGTCAGACTGTGATGGGCTGGCGACCTGTCCAGGATGTGCCCCGCCTCCGGCCCAATGTCAGCTGGGATTGGATAGGAGGTGTAGCTAATGGATGGATAGAAAATAACTTATCAATGTTGTTGTTTATATTATTATTGGTTATTAGTTTGTTAAATCATAGATATTAGTTAGTCACATAGTCTGCTGATGATATAAGGTAGTCAATTGTTCACTTAATTAATTTGTGGAAGACTAGTACTGTCACTAATACTACAGCAGTACAGGGCATGGTGAGTTGGTGACTGTATATGAACTTCATACAGTGCTCGAGTTTTTATTTGATTTCTTTACTTTTAATCAGAGGTGCTCTTTCAGAGCAGCGCCCTGCTTCACATTCGTACAGTTCTAGATGCGCAGTGCTGCTGAGTACAAGCTACCAGGCCCGTGGGCAGTTGTGAGTTCAGTGCCTTGCTCAAGGGCAGTTCGAGTGCGGTGGCTGAGAGAGGGCAGAGTGTCACTTTTCCCTCCCACATTTTCCCATTTGGTCCAGAGATTCAAACCTTTTTTTTTCTTCTTTTTTTTTTTTAAACCCTCCAGGCTATGGCCACTTGGTTGAGCAACAGGGTCAGCTGGGTCTTTTTAAACATACATATTCTGAAGAACATGCAGGGCACTCCGAGAAACACTGGGAGAAAATTAAGGAAGTAACTACAAATCGGCAGTAAAAGTGATTTGACACAATCTGCAGCAAAGCAGCAAAAGGAACACTTCTATTCACCTTCTTTACTTGTTATTTATAAATGTAACTGTTCTTGTACTATTTTTTGCTTTGATGATTTTTAATGTCATTTGTGTCACTCCTTATGATATTTGATGAGTTCTCGCTTTGCCTTTTGGGGCGAGATGTTTTCATTTAAGTCCCTCGGGGCTTCTTTGTCTCACTGCACAGGTTTCAGTTTCTTTTCTACCATCTCCTCCTGGTGTTTTTCTCTCATTTGTGCAAATAAATTAAACCTAATAGCTGCAATACCATTAGGAATTTCTTGTGCCTTTGTGTAACCCTGCAAACATGCACGTGGAGATATAGAAAAAAGTAAAAGAGGAGGCAAACCGAGTGGAGCTGATGCTTACAGGTACCTGACTGGAGAGGCTGAAGTTGGTGGCGGGGCTGCGTTTCTTGCTGGCAGTGGTGCCCACGCTGCTGTTGGCGCTGCTGGCTGAGTTCTTCCGTTTCCTCCTCTTCGTGGTTGTCTGTCGGGCAGGCTCAGCTTTGGCGCGACCAGCAAAGAGAAACAGAGGCCATGCCAAGAACATAATGCATACAGACGGAGACAAGGTGTAGGGCTGTGTGCAGTGTGGAGTGAGCATTTGTGTGTGTGTGTGTGTGTGTGTGTTTGAGGTCATACAGTAAAGGCTCGGACAGGCAAATTCAGAAGTAGAGACACAAAGGTGCGCAAACAAACTTATATCCAAAGCCCACATTAGACAGAGAGAGAGAGAGCGCACACACACACAAACACAAAGACACGTAACACAAACAAGAGCGACTAGTCTACAGTGATCCATGCTTTGTTTTCTTCAGAGGTGAAACCACACGAGTGTTAACATCTCCCAAGACATGCACTAGTAAGAAAGAACCCCTGTTCATTTGCATAAATGCTCAACAATGGACCCTGATGTTCAACGTAATGTAAATTTGCTAATGATTTCAGCGCTGCACCAATTGCCATGTTCCTCAATAGCATGAGCCAGATTAAAACTGCTCTGCTGAGGCAGAAAGCACATTCATGTTTGTATTACTGAACACGCTTTTACACTGCGTCCATTCTTGCACATTTGTTGCATTTCTATGGATGTGATTTGCTGAGCATGACCATGTTATTGTTCTAATCATTTTGTTATAGGCAGAGCTGGAGAAACCTGCTTCTACATGCATGAAACTTGCATATGAAACCTGTATTTGTTATTCATTACAGGTGTTAGTTCCATTTGTTAACATGCGGTTGAGCATCCATGATAAACCTGCACACAAAAATGTATTTCATGGCATTCCGGCGAGCACTACAACGCTGCTTCCACATAAGACTACAGACAGTTAACAATGTAAGAGAGAAGATACCTTTTTTGTGATTTGTGGGAAATATTTCCGTTTTGAAGTTCTGTGGGTGTCCAGCTGAAACCGGAGCCAAAATCAGTTTAATTTTGTTCAGGCGATGACAACAGAGAAAAGGTAGAGAAATAATTGTACATTCAGTGCCATACAGATGCTATTCAACACCACTGGGAAACTTGTGCTTCAACGAAAGATGTTTTTCCAATTATGAGCTACACATAATTCCTAAAGGTGCAATTAAACCACATGTGAAATCATTATTATTAAAAACATATAAAGTGATGACACAGGTTAATAGAGATCTTGGAGTTTCTAGTATCTATGAAGCAATTTATGTAGTGCATAATTTATGAATACATGATTTTGCAAATCCTGCCAACATTTGTTAGAAAACATTATGCCTTTTAATCTCAAGAGAGACAAGAAAACACTGCTGTGATCTTCAAACAGATGTCTGAAAATGAAATACATTTTTCGAGGTTCTTACTAATCACACCAAGGGAGATGCTTTCATATTCAGTTAGAACAACCAGCGACTCATGATACAAACAAAACTGAAACTATAAATCAGAGCCAAAACAATAAGGGGCTTTTTCATCAGCATCTTTCCTCTTTTGATTCCTGACTTTGACAGACGTGTGAGCAAAAAAAAAAAAAAAAAAAAAAAAGCGGGCCTATTGTCAGAGACAATCATTTCTGTTATCCAACCGGTTTCCTTCGATGCTGAACCGGTGACGCACTAAAATTACTTCCATTTCCACCAAAAGGACTTATCAGAGCATAAATGCGCCTGTGGCTTCCTTCCTGGCTGAATCCCAACCAGTTTCCAAGCTGGAGAAGAATTGCAGGAAAAAGGGGAATAACACGCTACCAATGAGGAAAGCTGCAATTGCAGCAAAGATCAGGCAAACTGCATGTCAAAATATAGGCAGATGACATGACCCTGAAAAACTCTCTTCTTAACTGGTGGAACAAACTGAAGAGGCCTGGCTTAAAGGACATTTAATGTAATGCAACAATACCATTAAGCAACTGAGTATAACTTAGGGACACAAAACAAGCACTCCAGCACAATACTGCTGCATATTAAATCTGACTACTCCACACTTAAAGCTGGATATGTTATAAAACTGCATCGCCCATAAAGGATTTCATATTTAAGCTGTGTTCTCTTTCCATGTGCAAAATTAACCATCAATACAAGAGTCCCCCCCCCCCCCAGACTTTATATTCATAAAACGCTTTCCATGTTTTTTTCCCTCTGTTTTTTTCTTTTCTTTGAAGAACGTCGTTGACGCTGGGGAGCTGCTGGCCGGGGAGCTGGATCTACTAGTTTGATTACACCCGGCACTCTTAATTAAAGTTACACAGGTCTGAGTCAAAGGCTTTTTGACTGGTGTTGGTTTTTAAAGACATCTCGTCACGGCTCGCTAAGCATTGCAGTAATTTGCAGCCACTCCGATGTGTCCAAAAAAACTGAGCTTACTCTTTCTCTCCAGCTTAAGACCACACAGCCAATTTAAGCCTGGTATTTTTCAGAAACCGCCCTTAAAACATCAATCATAGAAAGCTGAGAGGCCTGTTAAGATTGGCAAGGTTGGGATTCGAGAGGCAACCCTGAATTCTGATTAATTTCACATACCTGACAGGCAAAACAGATTTAAGGAATTAAGACATATAATGGCAAATTTGGAAACATAAATGATGCAATAAAAACATAGTCTGAGAAAAATATTCCTGTTTCTACAGAGTGAGTGACGCCACAGAATTAAAAGCTGCGTTTGAAAGGAAGCAACTTAAATTTCTGGGAGGAGAAATGATTAACACCAACTACCGGATGTAAATGTAAATATTTCTGTTGTTGTCACTTATACAATCTGTATTTCATTTTATTCTTATTGTCTCTGGGCTGTTCAGAGAAGCAGGTTTATGTGAAGTTAGTATCTGAAAATCTTTGCTGAAAGGAAACCAGAAAAGCTCTTTTTCACATTTTTCCAGGTTCGTGTTCCAGACACGTTTTCCAGATCTGCCTCTTTGAGCAGCTTTAATTAGACAGTAAAGATGTGAGTTTCAGCAGTAGATAGTTACCTGGTGGAGCGACCATTCTCTGCCATTTTTGGAATAGGCATGTCTTGAGACAGTCCCGGGGGCTGAGGTTGTAAGTCTTGTGCCTTGACATGAGCTCCTGCATGGGCTCCAGGATGACACACAACTGCAGACACAACAGGACAAACCACACGTTCAGTTTAAAGACGATTCATTTAACTTTTGATGAGCACAGAAAACAGAAAACAACGGCCATAAAAACAGTTTGTTGCTTAATTAATCGCCACAGACTGACTTTGAGTGATTAATTGTGCAGTAAATCTAGTTTTTTATAGACACCATTAATAAAGTACCTTTAAAAAACAGGTTTATTGTCAAGTGCTTCGGGAAGAAGGAGCAGAAGACGGATAGAGAGAGCGAGAGATGGGCAGGATGATACATTTTAATATGAGCAGCTTTTGTTGAGCTGTTTACAACTCTCACCAAAATGTGAATGACACACATATTCATGCACACACACTTGGACGCACACATTTGTCTGGCTATTCTCTCTTTAAACACAGCGAACACACAGAACAGTCCCTCATTCCCACACTGCTCTCCAACAATATTCTCCAGTTAAAAGACCTTAAGTACAATATTCAGTCTGGAGAAAACTGTAAATCTCTGGTGATCTGCAGTGAGAGGAACCAGGGGTCAGCCTGTCATCTTTAATACATCAGGCTTAGCTTATCCAGATAACATCTGGATAACATTACAAGCCGGACAGCCCGCCTTCTTCGACAGCGGCAACCATCCAGATGCTTGTCAGTACAGTCAGAGGACAGGGATTGGACAGGCACTGGGACGTCGACATTGGTGGACCAATCACAACACAACATTGGGATCAAACTCCAGGCAACCGGCCCTGTTCATATCCTCAGACTGGATGCAGTTCCGTTGCTCTTCCCAAACGTTCCTCTAGCTTGAGAAAAACTTGACCTTTACACTCTTTTTCAGCAACGTCCAGTTTTGTGACAATGAATAACTATTAATGTTATTTTAAAGCCAATTCCAAAACTATGAAGAACCGGCATCATGGTGGCCTAGCGGTTTAATATGCATACCATTCACTATGACTACATCATCCCCAGTCGGAGCCTTCTACATGCCACTCCCCTCCTCTCCCCTCCACCGTGTTGTGTCACATCTCTACGGTCTACTTACAAATGCAAAATAAAAAATATAAAACGCATGAGAACTTGAAAAAGTGAATAAAACTACTGCAGAGCAGGTCTTCAGCGTCTTCTTTTTGTTGTTGGCCGGTAAGAAGCTTTCATATGTTCAGTGAAGAAACTGCTCTCCTCATTTGCAAAAAGTCACAGGGTGGAGGTGATGTGTGTAGGAGTCACTTATTGGCTTCATTTAATGATGACAACAATCCTTTTTTTTTTTTAACCTTGACCAAGACCACAAGCTTCCGAGTACTGTGGTGCATCTTTGTCCTACGAAGTGAGACTCCACATGAGAAAAACAACCTTTTTTGTTTGTTGTTTAAGTACGAGAACTTGTTGATCCCCTGACAGCCATAAATGCATATCAGGTGGGATATTATTGTTGTTGCTTCTACAGAGCACATCACTTGTAAGAACTTGTGTCATACAAAGAGAAACAGATGTTCCTCTGACGCGTCGTTCAGACTAGAACCTGGATCAGATTTCACTAATGGTCATTTTGTACTTAAATCAGTTTCTGGACTTAAAAATCGACCCAGGAGAATCAGTTTCTCAAGTGTGAGAATTGTTGCTTTTCTTTGTCACGTGATAGTGAACTGAATATCTCTGGATTGTGGACTGTTGGGTGAAAATGACAAAAGTGACATTTGAAGACGTCACTATGGTCTGTGGGAAATTATAACAAGCAGTTTTCACTTTATTCTGGCATTTTATAAAATAAACGATTAATCAAATATTCGAAAAATGAATTGGCAGAAAAATCGATAATGAAATGATTCGTTAGTTGCAGCCTTACGTCACAACATTTCCTCCTTTGCTCCCATTAAACAAGAGTCCTGATCCCGACAGTTCAGCCTCAAACAGGGCTTTGTTACTTGAATGTAAACATCTGACCTGATGCTGTTTCTTTGGAGGAGAATCTTGTTCCAAGAAACATGTTGTTTACACGTTATTCTTCCACACAAAAGAACATATTAGAAGCTCGTACAGTAAATGTCATCTGATGCAAGATTGAGGTCTTGGCCGTTGTAGCAACATCGCTATGGTACGGCTAACCAGGCAAGCAGTCATTGTAGTTACAGAGCGTGCTGTAAGGTCAAAACTGTTAACTTGCTCAAGGGCACTTTGACAGTCGTTACTGCGAGAAAGGAGACTGTTAATCATTCACTGCATGCTCAAATGATCTCATGTGACCTTCAGCAACTCAGCACCTCTACGTTTCTGATGTCAGGTCTAATCAGCATGCTCATCACCTCATAACACCTAGAATCCCTGCAAAAAAATGTTTTAGCATTATGGATATTCAAACCAGGGATGTTCACCAGTCCGGGGGTTTTTAAGTAGTTTTGCTAACAACCATAGGTTCAGCTGCTTACGCCAAATTACCCTACATAAATATAGTAATGTCTGCCTGTATTCCCTCTGTTAGGACGGCAGTGTTTTGATGCCATGCAGCTGGAGGTAAAGTGAACATCCCTGTAACAGACTAATCCCGTGTTCTCCTCTGATAGTTCCCTCCTGACACAGTAATATCCCTCCCCAGCTCAGCCAACAAGCCCTGGCTCTCAGCCTGAAAACAAGGGCTATTTTCAGGCTGAATAGTAGGAAGCCGGCAGCTCCAATACATGGAAAGGCTTAAATACTCCAACTGAAAAAAAAAAAAAATGAAAAAAAAAAAGAGTGTGTGTGTGTTTGTGAGAGTGAAAGAAAGGCCGGTTGTAACCCCTTAGCCAGGAAACTGTCACTCTCTTTTGGAAGAACTGATAAACGCTGGGAAAGGCCTTTTCCAGAGAAACATTACTGCCAGTTTAATGTGAGGAAAGGGTGTATTTTACCTTGACACCCTATGATAACAGTAGAGGAAAATATAATTTGCAAATTGTGGGACATGCTGAATAACAGTGACTTCACAGCAGTTGTTCCCAAAACTGGGGATTGGGATCTCCAGAAGGGGCAGCAAGATGATTATTGGGGTAGGAAATAAGAAAATTCTCCTGCAGAAAGTACATATGATTTCAGACTTTCTTGTGATCTTTGCTTTGCTCTTGTGAAGTAGTATAGTTTTATGTCTTTAAGCCTCAAAATAGTTTCCAAATGACACTGCTAAAAGGAAAATCACACTTGTTAACTGAACTGTGAGCAGTTTAATCAAACACGCTGCTTCATATTAATGATCAAAAGCAATAATGGCCATAAACCACCTCAATTCTTCCATCTTATTCCATAAAGCTTCCAATCTGGCAAAACTATCTAACAATAAACTAACTAACGCTTCTACTAGTTTATGATGTTTTCATTATTAGTGAAATGAAAAGAAACTTCAGAACAAGGTTAAATCCCTCATTAAGATGAGTATTTTGTGGCATTTAAAATAAAACCACATTGTGCTCTGGGAAAGCTGGCCAATCCTAATTTACCAGAGACGTGAGGATTTATGGGAAATATTTCAGGTTTAGACCACTGAGGCAGTGCAAATAATTTCGACAAACTCTTCAAAGGCGACGCTGGGACTGTTCAGACATAAACAACTAAACCTCTTCCATAAAATGCATGCTGTCAGCAAACAGAAAACAAGGCATGATCCCTGTTTCATTGTTTTATTTTGCTGAGTACTGACCATCTGAATCACTAAAATAAAAGCATGAACATAAGCTAAATCTTTAGTGTGTAATTACAGATACTTGAATTATGTGTTTTCTCTTGCAGCACTATTACAGTTGCTTTCTGCATAGAAAATCATTGTTATAGGAAAACAAAAACAGCCACCCTGCTCCCTCTCTCCCTCCCTCTCTCCCTCTCTCCCACTCTCTGTGTGTCTTTCTTCACTCAGTTATTATAAGCAGCGGAGGTGCCGTTCCCCGATTCGCGCGCCATTTCACAATTATGAGTCTCAACAGGGAGCGTTCATTAATGTTATGCTAATTTTCTGTATCCAATTAATTCTTCTCTCTCCCCGTCTCTCTCCTGCTCGCTCTTGTTCTCCCATTTGGAAAGCGTAGCTGTCAGTCAACTGTGGCGTCGAAAAAAACAAATAAAACCCTGTGAAATAATCACTAATGTATTCAGCCGGCTTATACTTCCTATTTCCGTAAATTATATTGCTGCGGTCAGGTAGAAAAACATGTATATGCAGAGAGTAAAGAAGAAATAAGTGCTTATTTTTTGTTTTGATGCCATGCACTTTTGAAATTATACACTCAGGTTTCAAACGCTCAAGACTCATAAAAACGTGTTCTGCACATAAATAACAGCATTGGCTTTCAATTCCTGTAAGACGGAGAAAAAGAGTTACGATACGACCTTAAATAAACTAAAGAGCGAGTATGAGAAAGTATTAAAACATATCTGAAAACGAAACTCAAGGAAAACTTGAATATTCAAACACTGAATATACCTGTAAATTTAAAATGTTGCTTAAAACATTACAAATTCATTGCAAGGAGCATATTAACTATGACAAAAAAAATAATATTCTACATAATAAAAACAACTTTATGCCGTCTAGACACACAAGCAGAAGAGATTTAGTTAGAAACATGAGTAACATGAATTACTATGTTTAAAAATGGACAAGAATTGGTCCTTCGTGTGCATTAAGTGTGAGGAGATGAGAACAAAAACAAAAGCAGAATGACAGTCATAGACATTGCACGCCTACACACATACACACACATCCGTACGTGCGTGCGCACACACACACACACACACACACACACACACACACACACACACTCACACACACACACACTCACACACACACACACACACAGACACACACACACACAGACTCCTTACCCTGAGGTAGTTGAGGGTGAAGTTGGTCAAACCCATGCGAGTGATGTTTTTGGACAGTTGTTCCAGCACCTGAGGGTCTTGTGCCTAAAGTCAGCAGCAGAGACATAAAAATGAATAAAATGTTACACACACACACACACACACACAAAAACACACATATATCTATATATATATAGATATATGTGTGTGTAAATATGTATATATGTATATACATGTATGACACATTTATATCTTGTTATGTTTGCATTCAACTGACTACAACTAAACAAATTATCTGTGGACAATTAGGCTAATTGGCGTTCATCGAATTTGCACAATTGACACATTCACACCCTCAAGTCATAAATGCAACTACTTAACATAGTTATTGAATTTGCTATCAGTCTGAATGGAAGAATTTCTTTCCCTCATTTCACGCAATTGTCAAACTGTAAGTTAATTAATCAATATTACTTTGTCATCACATTTTAAATTCCACACATTCTTAATTTCATATCTTGTCTGAATTTGATGATGTTGGTTTAGTGCATATATACATGGTGTGGGCTGCAGAGGAAAACAATTTAATAGTGTTAAATTAGTGAAAAACCTGCATATGTAACCCACCCTTTCATTTTATGCATTGTACTTTGTTTGTGTGAAGCATAAATAGCTAAAGAGCAGCAAGATCCAGATGACAGTTGCATTAGTTACAAGAAAAATTAAGAAATGACCACCATCTTCAAATGCATTCAAAAAAATTTGCACTGAATCAACTGATTCTAAAATATAAAATGAATGGAAAGCGTGTGATTCAACAGCATGTGTAGGAGTAAAGAATACATCTTAAGTCAGAAGAAACCAAAAGAAAAGCCAAGATAGAAATTATAGGATGGCATCTGATTGAAAAAAAAAAATCTCATGAGGACACATGATTATTCACTAAGCCTGTTTGCTGCTCCAAGAATAAGCAGTCAAATTATAAAAAGCTGTAGGTATTGACAGAGCAAAACATAGCCCAGACTGAGCAGAAGCAGTGAGCACACTTGCATTCACTGCCTCATGAAATATGCATAATTCTATCTCCAGTCGCATCTCTGTGTGGAGAAAGTCAAGAGGGAAGCAAGGGAGTCCTTCTGTACCGTCAGCAGACCAACATGAGTGACAGGAGAATTGAACCAGTGTGCATTATTGGCAGCCGGCAGATCAGAATCTGAATTACTTTACTCATCAAGTAGAATTAGGCTAAACGTACTGTACAGAAATTTGTCTCGACAGCGCTGGTGCAGAGTTGTATCAACAATTTGTAGAAATGCGAGTAAATAGTGGCACATATGGCGCGGGGACAACAGAGACACTCTGTTTCAAGAGGCCAAAGACAGACAAACAGCGGAGTACAAACTGCAGGAAAACACATTCAGAATTCCAGATGCACGGCGGTGAAGTTTAAACAGTGAAGACCATGTCAGTGAGCATCTACAGTGAATGTATCACACCTAATGTAAGAGTAGCGGCGATGACGCTCAGCAGTGGTGCAATGTCATCTGCAGAGGTTCTGTACTCAAATACAACTCAGAGGTACTTTGACACCATTTGAGGCGCCATTTAATGAGACGTTTTACTGTTAGAAATATTTCACATTAAAAAATCATAAGCTTAGAAAATATCACACTTTGTTATGGGTTAATTTACCCAGCTATCTATAATGTAGTTAAAATTAGCTTGCAGCATGATGAACTACAGCAGTACTGTAAAAATAGCTGCTTCCACCTCAATGCATCAGTAATAATAATCCAAAAATATAAGATATAACAAACACTTGATACCTGAAGTTTTTATTAAAGTAAGATTTTAAATGCAGGACCTTTATTTTTAACACAGTATTTTTACACTGTTGTATTGATATTTTTACTTAATAAAAGATGTGAATTCTTCTTCCATTATACAGCACGCGTGTCTCCCTGCTACTATTAATGTGTTTACTATAACAGCTGTTGCATCTGTACCATGCTGCATTATTTGTAACTGTTTGTCTTATGGTTTATTGTCATAAATTTTAATGTATATTTACATAACTGTTTGCGTTCCACACGACTGCTCAACCTTATGTGTGTGTGTGTGTGTGTGTGTGTGTGTGTGTGTGTGTGTGTACAGGGGATGTGTATGTATTTGTGTGCGGGTGGTTGGGAGGGGGGTGTACCAGATGTTAGGGAGGGAGACACATAGGATACATCACTAGAAATGATGTGCAGCTTCTGCAGCGTGTTTATATTTTCTTTTTGTTCTTCTATCTTTGTGTATTTTTTTTTCACCCTCGACCAAGTCAATTCCTCCTTTTGTAGAATTTTGAAGTACCAGTACTCCATAATGAGTACTTTCATTTTTAATAATTTAATTACAATATTGCTGCTAGTAATACGATTTTGCAGGACTTTTACTTGCTACTTTAACTTGAATAAAATCTCTGATATTATTAATAGGTTTCTGAAGGGATGGGCTGAAGATAAAGTTTGACTCTTGGTTGTAATTATGGAGCAATAAAACCTGAATGTGATAAGTTGAGACACCTGTCAATCAAGTAATCACAGCCTAAATTATACCTCTGTGTACGCCTTGATTTCTCTGTAATGGAGAAATGACTCACAATCATCATCAAAACACACTTTAGAAAGACTAAAAATTATTGAGAATACAATTTTTTATTGGAAAAAATGTAATGTATGATCACTGACTTCAATACAGATCAATTTCTGCAGTCAGCATCTAGTGGGCATTACAGGAACTGCAGAACTTTGGCTCTGGCTTCAACACTGAGCTGTGATGGTTATACATCACACATTTTATACAAGAACTGAATTAACATCTGAGATTACTTCTGTGATGAAGCTTAAACATTTTAAGCTAAATTAGCATAGCACCAATGTCCATACATTACATACAGGGATATGGGACACAGCAGGTGTTTGAGTCCTCACCATTAATTGAGAACTACTCAATTTTATAAGTGCTGTTATAAACTTGAACAGTGATAAATGTAAAGCAGCCAGTGGAGAAATCTAAGCTTTTCATAGTGCATAACCATGTTATCACTGTATCTTTAGTGCCCCTATTTAGCCTTTATAAGCAGCATATAAACATCTATTAAATGGTTAAAAACACACTATGATGTAGTTCAACTGTTAAGTGTTTATTAATGTATTTGGTAACAACTCAACCTTTTAAGTTGATGCTGATGAATAAACAGATAAAAAACACAGTTGTACTAACATCAAATACGTCTTCATAGTTATACTTGCTGATAAACACTGTAGTTAGTAACCACTTCAAACTGTCCCTTTATCTACTTACAACTACATTATAGTGCACAGTAAACCATTAAGTGTTTGTATAATGCTTATAAAAGACTAATTAGGGCCCTTAAAGTAAAGTGTTACCTTAATCAGTCCTAACAACTGGTTACAAAATTAATCCTATTCATCCCGTACTTTGTTAAATGCAAAGTCTTCTTGTCCTCATCATATGTAGTACATTCAGTAGATTTGTAGGTTGATTTCACTTTGGGTACATTTTACTTTGAGTTGAAAGTCGTTTTTCCTCATATTGAGAAGGTTTCTTTTTTTGTATTCCAAGTTGTTGTTGAAGTTGCTCTCCTGTACATGTTCATACTGTTTCCATCCCAGAACAAAAAGCTGATGTAATGAGTCAGTCAATAACGGCTTCTACTGCTTACAGGCCTGTTCTTTATAAACTTCTAAAAACTAAAACTTTTCCAAACAGTTCCTCCTGAGTGACAGTAAAAATCAGAAAGTTGGCCCACCGCCGTGTACAGCTACATCTGTGCTGGTATCTGCAGTTTCAACCCTCCTATTCTGACTCCCATGTGTCTGTATCTGCTTTCATTAGCTCAGGCAGCGATCAAAAGAGTGAACTCACACTCGCACACAAATCACTGAAGATCTGGCCAGGACCCACAATACCTCACAATAACCCACTCTCTAGGAATTAGTGTGAATACCCACAGGGGCCAATTTATTGGTGAGTGAAATTCATATGAAGATTTGGTCAAAAAAGAAGCTGGCTACACAGGCAGAGCTGCCTCTTACACACCTTTAGCTCCATGGGGGTAAAGAGAAAATGTTGAAAGGAAAAAAATGTAATTTTATCTAACAGGCAAATGGAAGGAGTATCACTGTGGAGAAGAAAAACGCATGTAAGAGCACTTTTATTATTGTTGTTCTGTTGTCATTTTCGTTCCAAAACCCCTTTCAGACATGGAATACATAACACTGCTGACTTCGTTTATCTGTTAAAGTAATGGCTTCTTATCCTTCAGACAGTTTTTTTTTTTTTAACATAGAGTTTCATCACAGCTTTTTTCAGACGTGACAGCACATTTAAGGGAAGAGCCATGTGCTTGCGCAACATTTGGCACCTGGTGCGCAAGTGCGGTGAGTTGACAAATTTAATGATGATAAGGAGGAAAAATGTTTTCTGGTCTCTCACGGGCTGCATCACTGATGGATTTTGTCACTGAAGCTTTAATTAATGATCATCGTGAGTGCAATGGACGCTTGCTCCCACTTCTCTTCTAGTTAATCTCCTAATAAATTTTCTCATGAATCTCATCATTTATTAGTCCATCATAGTCCAGTGCACAAGTCCAACAGTGCACAACTACAGAGTGACAGAACGTTACAAATTTCTATTTGCTAACGAGCTGTATGCTTTTAGTTAAAAACGTGAGAAATGTGTTTGTGGTTCACAATCAAATATAGAGTATATAGACTTTTCTGACGTGAGGAGAATCTCCCTAACAACACAAAGTTCATTCAAAGTGGTTCAGAGTTCATTAAAGTTTATTAATCTATTAAAGTTTTTCAAACTATTTATTTAATTGAGCACAGGAGATGATACTCAGGAAAATTATTAAGGTGATCTTAATCAAGTGAACAAGACTCACATTTAGTTCCTCATCACATTCAAATCAGACGTGTGAAGTGTTACAGAAATGTTAATAGGTCCGACCTAGTAAGATTGCCATTGTGACTTTTATGCAAAAGTGATTTGGGCTCTTACTCAGATATGAGACCGACTTGTAAAACTGCCATCACATTTACGCAAAGAGGTGTCTGAGAAGGGGTTAGCAGAGTTTTATAACCCGTGGGCCCTTGATACATATAAAAGCACAATTGTATAGTCCTGGGGCCAGTGTGAGTATATTCATAATCTGCCTTCCTTTATTTATGGAAAAATGTGTTTTTCTTCCCCCAACAGCAGAGTTATATCATAGAGTTACCTTCTGCTAGGAAACCTTCTGCTAGCTCTAGCTACACTGCACAGCTCCAGTGACTAAATGTGTTACACTTAGTGGAATTAAGCAGATTATTCATTCGACCTTGTTTTTTTTTTTTCCTCTCTCTCCTTTTTTCAGACAAGGGCCCTTTCTATCCTCAGTGGCCTTTGATGTCTGCAAATAAATTGGTTTGCAAAAATCCCTCCAAACTGCTTTGTTGGCGTTTAAATTTCATATGCTCATGAATAGCTTCAAAAAAGTGTCTTGGCAGAGAGCGGAGACCCTCGTTAGGATTCAAAAAGTGACACCAAGAACCGGGCAGATCTGGGTGTTTTGTGTCGCGTGTTAATGATGTCACACTCACGTGCATGGCCAGGATGCTGCGGGGGATGAGCTCTCGGTATTGCCGGATGGTAAAGTGCCACGTCTTGATCCTCATCAGATCATCAAAGGCAAACTCCAGTATCAAACGACCCTCTGTGCAAACCTGGACAAAGATCACATAGTTAGTGTTATTTTATATTTCTCCTCAGCCTGATATCTCTTTCACTAATCTTTAAGCGTCTGGCAGGCAACCGTCAGCTGATTTGGACGCAGACAAAAAAGAAATCAGTGTTTATTGGCCAGGCGTGATTTTGATAAAAAACGCTGGAAGGGTTTCGTCTCCGTTTTGGAATTTGTTCAAGGACTTTGTAGCATGGAGCGAGCTATTATGCTCCCAATATTTACTCTGCTCGCTTCCCTCATTCAGAGCATCTGTCCTTGGGCCTCTCAACCATCCAGCTATTTCTAAAATGTGAAAATAAATGTAATCTAGAGAGGGGTGTGTTTACGCCAGAGACAAAAGAACTTCAGGTCAGAGAGAGTTGCCAATTAGGAGGAAGGAGAGAGAGGGAGAGAGAAGGAGGGAGAGAGAGGGAGGAAGACAGAGACAGAAACAGTAAGGGGAAAAAAACATTTTTTCGCCCCTTTAGCTGAATTCAGCGCTTGCCGGGGACCTTGCGCTTCTCCCGTATTTCGTTGCTGTGACAACCAGGGAGAGAGAGGAGAGAGAGAGAAACGGAGAGACAGACAGAGCGAGGGGAAAAAAAATCAGCTGATTAGTTGGCATGGCAACGGCAAAGATGTAATCCCACCAGACACACTCTAATCAATGCCCCCAGCGCAGATGGTCTCCTGAGGATCAACAAGAAAGAGGCTAGCAGCCATACTGCCCCCCCACCCCCA
>NW_019524920.1:155440-162796 GCF_002814215.2 Seriola lalandi dorsalis
AATGCTTTTCAATTTCTATATATACACACATATACATATATATATATATGTGTGTGTGTATGTATTTCATAGTAATGTATTACTACTGTAGTGTGTATATTGTGCAGACTGCACATATACATAGCCCTATATACTATATATATATATATATATATATATATATACTCAGTTGGCACTTTATTAGGAGCACCTTGCTAATGCAGTCTAACAACAGTCCAGCAGTAATTCTCCCCTTCATGTAGGTCATAATGTTCAGTTTCTGTTGAATCAGTTTTATTGAGGTGTTGATTCAACTGTATAGGAGGATGTAGTTAGTGGTGCTGTTGAGCTGTATTGTTTTATAATGACGAGTGTTTCTATAATTTATATCACTGAGATTAGATAAACATCTGTTTTATTGATACCTTTACTTATAGATAGTACACACACATCAGCTACAAGAGTTGCACAACCAGAGCTTTCTCACTTATTTAATATAAATAATATATTGTTATGTAATGTGCATATTATTAATGTTATCTTTCTTATTTATTCACTTTATCCAAATAAGTCTTTATGTGCTTTATTACCTCTTGGCTTATCTCTGTGCTGCTGTAAATTTCCCCTTGAGGTCAATAAAGTTTTACCTTTTAAAAACTGAATGGGAGACTCCTGCTTCTGATTTTACTGAAAATAGAGACACATTGTTCTGAAAATTAACACTTCCATCCATTGACTGACACAACTCAGCGCTGATACAGTGGTTTTACATGCAAACACATCTGGCATCTGCTGCATGGTCTGATACTGGGCTTGTCTGAGCTTGATAAGTGTGGATTAAACTAAAGCAATGTTTGGAAATAATCCTTGGTGTTTAATGGACAATTAAAATGGTCTTTATTTCATTTTTTATTTGCTCTAATTCCAGCAGCAGTTTGTCCAACAACTGACCTGGAGTTCAGACTGAGAATGACGTGATGCATCACGACTTGTAACGCACCAAAATCAAAACAATGTCCTCCCAAGAACTCAAACTGTGAACCAAAGCTTTCCAGTGGAACAAATGCGTCTCCAAATTTGGTGATATTTAATTTTGTAATAACATTTTTTAGATAAATAGGTCAGTTAAAACTCACTACATAATCTATTAAAACAAAAATAAGTATTGGGTTTCATAGTTTATTGAAAGAAGCTATAAAACCAAAGACATTCATAAGACTAAAAACATGAAACCACATTTTCAATTGGCAACATTTTATACATTTTATATTGTGGAGTGTTGTAATTAATCGACTAGTGCTCAAATTACTGTTGAATTGTGAAAGAAAAAAACATACAGCTGCAACTTTTTCTTTTCTTTCTTGTAATAAAATGTAACATGGTCATTATGCAGTGGATGAGTTTTATGTCCCCAGGGCCACTAAAACCTATTAAAAGACAAAATACTTAGGCATGTATGAGGAAATAAGTTATTCTTTACATCATTTGTGAGAGTGTGCTTTTTGTAGATTTATGGTATTTACCCACCAGCAGTGAAATAACTTGAATTGTGTTTACTAGTGAGCCAGTGTCTTCTGATGCTTTCCAGGTGCTGTAGCCTACAGTGAAACAACGCTGCACTATTGATTTCTTTTTCCATAGTGCCAACTGTGTCTTTAGCATTGCCTCCAATGTTGCTCTTATTTCTCTCTGCAAGCTCTCTGCTTTTCTGTAACCAATAAATATATTGGCAAACAGCCTAAATCAGAACCAGAGCAGGAATCACTTTAATTGCCAAGTGCAATAAATGTGCAGGAATTTGTCTTAGCTGCACTGGTGCAGAGATATATTAACCACAAATGCAACCAAGGCAGCCTTTTCCACAGATTCCAGTGTAGATTCAATCATACAAAGCTATTTATTTCTCCATAGTGAAAGCCAGTTGGTTAAAATATAACATTTTTAACAATGGTTGCAACCATTTTTTTTTTTTTTTTTGCTAAATAGTGTTCCCTTATGAAAACTAAAAGGAGGAAAATCCCCTTGAATTAAAAAGTGGTCCATTAAATGGTACAGCCCCTCACAGAGAGTCCTCATTGATTTAAGAGCGGGGTCATAAATCTTCCACACAACGGGGCTGAGATCAGGGGATCTCCGGCTCAAAAGAGCAAGAAAGAATAACAGCGTCCTGCTGCTGAGACACTATTCAATACTGTACCCTAACATGACAATCAATTAACAGCAGAGGAGCTGAAGGTCATTAAATCGATTATTATGGGCATTCATGACCGCCTCCAGTGAATATAAATAGGTTCAAAGTTGACTAAATATTCTCAATTATAGCAACAAGGTGCTGACATGCCTTATAATACTGTTGCTCAACGAGATCCTCTGTATCGGTGCAGCTAAAGGAGCCTGACAAAATAATAGTAAGATCACGGCATTGATTGTTATTTATGGATATTGTACGTATAAAAAGTGAAGTGTGCTACTGTAAATATGTTTAGTTACAGCAAAAGTTGACAACTTAGAGCTGAACCGATAAAACCAGTCGGCTGATATATGGGCTAATATTAGCTTAATGCAGATACACAGCATCAGTATTGTGTATGTGTCAGTCAAACGGTAACAATATATGTCAGTATATCATATGCTCAGTATAAGTTAACTGATCCTTATCACAATTATTATTTATGTAAATGTGTAAAACGAGAATATTGGCAGCTAAATCAGATTTCTTTTAAATCCATAAAGTATCAATATCTGTATCATCCTAAAAAATCCAGTATCAATCAGACTGTACTGACCATTAACTCACAGGCGTGGAAGCTCATTTAATAATTTAAAAAGGGATGAACTCCCACTGTCGGCACAAAACAGTATAAAAGAAGCAGCTACATTTCAGTCCTTGGTTAGACCTTGGTTACTGTTGTGTTTGTTTATTGGTTAGGCAATAAACAAACACAACAACAACAACAACCACAGGCTGCCACAACCAATCAAACAAATGGGGTTAAATTAGGGGAACACCTGAGACGAATTGATATGCAGGAAGAAATCTAATTCATATTATAAATAAACAATTAAATAAATAAATAGACCAGTCTCACATCTCATGATAAATTAAAAGCAATAAAAAAAAAAACGTGATATGATGAAAAATTGGGAATGGGCAACAAAAAATAAAGACAAAAAAAGAGTAAGAATTCAGACTGATAATTGACTGCCATGTTAATATGATTATTGGCACCCTGCAATGCTAATGTAAATATAACTGAATACCTAAAGTTATAGATATAGTATGGTGCAGTGACAATTCAAACATGCCTGAAATTTGAAGAAACTACTGACTAGAAGCAGATCCCAGAGAAACACACACTGCTGATAACACAACCACTTGTCAATTTCTCAAAAAAAACAATCCACTCAGAGAATTAAATTCACTTCAGCTGCGATCACTGTGTCACGAACTCGTCTTTTGCTCTCTGCTCACCTCCCAGCATGCACAAACCCCCAACTGGGCACCGGTAACAAGGGCCGTGCCCTCAGAGCTAATACACACCAGTCGGGAGAAAGCAAAGCCTGCTGGGTAGTGAACAGAAGTGCTGGGATGCCAGGGGCGGCTGTGAGGTTGGGGGCTTTTGGTCAAATTGGCACCCTGCGTCACCTTGTCAACACCTCACCGCCCTGCGAACCCGCACACATTGTCTACCGGTACCTGGAGAACACCGCCCACTCTTAGCACCCTGCAAACCCCGCCCATTCGTTAGTCTGTAGCACTCCAGCAATGAGCGATGACACGGGGAGCGGGAGAGCGCATGAACACAGCACGTGAAACTGTGTTGAGCTCCTTTACAATCTGCCCCCTTTTGTATTTCTTCA
The DNA here is from genome assembly GCF_002814215.2 of Seriola lalandi dorsalis. NCBI lineage: Eukaryota > Metazoa > Chordata > Actinopteri > Carangiformes > Carangidae > Seriola > Seriola lalandi. Next base: position 159,281 of record NW_019524920.1, read on the forward strand.
GTGGTTTTCTATTAATCATTTCATTCAATATTTAAACCATATCGCCTCCTCATATTTATTATTTCTCTGATTTGTGTCATTGTAGTTTGCCATGTAGTAATCTACTAGTCATTTGTAGTCTTTGTTTTGGAAACCTTATACAACCTGCTTTGACAATGCCATACTTATTACAACTTGAGTCTGATTTTTGTATTTTTGGCCATGATTTCTCTCAGTTATAAAAACGCTGTAATCACCAAGTTTGTTGCTGGGATCTGGGAACATGGCAACATCATTATAATTAAGTTCAACAGGACAAAAAACACAAGCAGTGATGATCAGACATGTTGTAAACAAGGCAACAGTTTGGGCAGATTAACTACCTGTGGTTCCCAAAGTGGGCGCTGCAGCACCGTGGGCTGCCTTGACGACAGACTTCATTTCCATTTTTTATACTGTTTCAGAGCACATTTAAATTAACCATAAATTTACATTTATCTTTTCAAACAAACCAAAATGGATGGAATACAAAATAAACATATTAACACCATATTAAAAACCCTGTTAAATATGGTTAATTATGGTTGCTAGTTGATTCCTACCCATCTACTGTTTGTGTATCTGTTGATCTGTGTGGCAGACAGCTGTGCACAACAGCTTTTACATGGATAAATACCGTTGTATTGAATCGGTGTAACGCTTACAGTTGAAATGACCTCCGGTTTTGGCGGTCCAGTCTGGTGTTTAAACTGCGGCTTAAACCGCATTGATTTTAATGCGAATGAGTTTAAACGACATTTGTCATTATGACAAGTTCTGGCAAATTAAAAATTAGCCAACATCACGGCACGACGGCACCAACTTGGATGAATTAGTAATAAGTAATATGACAAGGTAGTTAACATAATATTATGTTTGTTAAATGGCGTGACGGAGATTTTAGTGTTTGACGAGCCGAGCGCAATGTACTGCCGAGCTGAGGCAGTAGATGGAGGGAGTGAGCTTAAAGCCTAGAGGTGCATTACTGCCACCAAGTGGATGGAGTCACGACACTCTCATTCATGGGCTTTCTTAGTCTCATTATATTCCACCTGAGAGCGGCGTATCGTTAAACCAGTTTGACAATCTTTTACACTAAACACCCTCTGGAACATGGGTCTTCCAGATGCATATAAATCAAAACAAGTGATTTTATTATTTGTCACTATAAATACAGCTCAGAAGAAGAAATGCTGATACATTTTGAAAGATCTCTGAACTGGTTCCTGTTTTTTTTTTTTAAACCATTTGGAAGTAACACTGAAACTAAGCACACCTGAAATGTCAATGATAATCCCTCAATGCATAGGAAAAATTGTGCGAGTGCACAACTATGGCAAGAACAGCAGGTTATTGTTAAACCAAGCTGTGAACTGAAATGATCACAGTTCGGGTAATAGTTTTACCGTTCCCCTTCGATTTCTCCTCTAAATTAGTTTGGATGCGTCTAAAAAGAAGGTCAAATTACTGTAAGGCTTACAGTGCAGGAAACATGGAAGTGTCAGTTTACCACCCTCGTTAAAATTACTGCGTATAGTTTATTTTGGGGATTTTTCATTGGGATGTTTGACTGCTTGTAGTATCATGTCGCACTGTCACCTAGACTCCTGCTATGTTAACATCAAGGATCAGAAAGGCATTAACTTTGGATTTTACTGTTTTACCCTTGACCTGTATGTTGTGGCTTGTGATTTAAAGTCCTTCTTCTCATAGAGTCAAAATAAACTGAACTAAGATCATCTGACTGCCAGTGTTTCTCGCCCTGTAATGATTTCTTCTTAGTGTCCCAGATCTCAGCAAATAACTACAGTGTGGTTATTTCTGACAGCAATGATGACTAAAACTAGTTGTAATAAACTAGAATTATTCTTTAAATGTGCTAATGCCAATAAGGCAAATTTGAATTAGAAATTTTGGAAAAGAAAGAGAGAGAGAGAGAGAGAGAGCGAGCGAGACAAGCAAAGAAAGAGACAGATACAGGCAGAGAGAGAGAGAGAGAGAGAGTGTGGGAGAGCAAGAGAGCGAGTTGGGAGCTGGGGATGATTTCTCTAGGGATGAAGGATGCGAGTGTGTGTGCATGTGTGTGTGTTGAGGGTGTGTGTGTGTGTGTGTGGGGAGGGGGGGGTAGAGAAGAAGAAGAGGGGAGGATGAGAGAGCGGTGGAGTAGAGAGCGAGGGGAGAATGAGCGAGTCAGGCAGGGGAATGAGAGAGAGAGGAGGAGGAAGGAGGGGGGGTGGAGGGGGTGGAGGGTGGTGGTGGTTGAGGAAAGCGAGGCGAGGCAGAGCTGATTGAGATTCGGGCCTCCAGAGCTGCAGGCTCGCTGCTGCTGGGAGCTCAGGGAGAACACGCTCAGTTATTGGAATTCTTTTTTTTTTTTTTTTTTTTTTTTTTTTCTAATGAATTAATTCTTCTCATCCAATTTAGGTGAAGATGAAAAGAGAGCAGCGCTGCGAGCATCAAATTTAGCTTTTTGTTGACCGGGCCGGGGCCATTCTGTTTCTGCTTCTGTTCGGTTAATATCAGACACTCGTAATATATTATGGGTTTTTTTTCTCTTCTTCTTTTTAGGGAGCCTTGTTTACAAAAACCAAACAACAGCAACATCACAAGACGCTTCCTGTGTGTACGTTATTGTGGATGTTTCATACTCATTTACTAATATGATAACACAAAGAGCCCCTCCCCACCCCCGTCCACCTATTTACACACATACACACGCCCAACCCCCACCCAACCACCAACCACTACATGAATACAAAATGTACAGAAGCGGTGACATGACCTCAGGATCCCCCCTCCATGCAAACTCACATGTAGGCAGTCATGCATGTAAATATACACTAAAATGTAAACACCCACAGACACCTGCCACGTCTGAAATTATGGCAAGATTTGACTTTTCTGAATGCTAGATAAAGGTCCTGCACAGCGCTACCAGAAAAAAGTTTTTTATATGTAAATGATCCTGAGAAATCATTTCAAAATGTAAAGCAGGTACGAAGTATGTTTATATAAAAAATGTGAACATATAGAGAAACTTGGACCACGTTCATTCAGGCAAATATCAAGCCAAAATCACGTTTTAGCCATATGGGGTTTCCAGTCATTAATATTAAAGATAAAGTATTTTTCTAAAATCTAATCCTATATATCTGAGTTAATTAAAAACTCTTACAAACATATGTCCAAAAACATGTTCAAGTGTGTTTCTATCAAAATCCCTCTCTTTTCTCTTCCTGTAAAACTTGTTTTTTGATGACTCATCTTGAAGTCAGGGGCGTGTACATAATTTATCTAATGCGATGTGAATTTGGAGTGAGGAGCTAACCCTGCTCCTCATATAAAAGTGCACTTGACTGCTCGTATAGTGTTATGTTATGGGTCAGAGGTTTGTGTTTGGATGTCGTTCGAACAAAACTGCATATTACATTTGCAAAGGATTTGTTTCAGGTGTACTATCTTAATTTTAAGGTGTGGGCGGGGGGGGGGGGGGGGGGG
>NW_019524920.1:162816-181953 GCF_002814215.2 Seriola lalandi dorsalis
GGGGGGGGGCAGCAGTCCTCTACGGCTCCATGTTGCACTGTATCTGAAGGATTGGATTTAAAACATATCCACATATTCTCTTTCACTTGGAAATACATCTGTTTGGTAACAGGGTTGTTTTTTTTAGTTAGTAGCATTGTGCAAGTACACTGTATGTTAGTGTAAAGCAGAACCCAACAGATACAGTATATGTGTTGATATTAGCTTAAAGAAGATACACAGTATTGGTATCAGTGAATGTGTCAGCTGGTAGGTAAAGAAATTATTTTTCAACTTGTAAAATTTCCCACTCAGAACCAAATTTAAGGGATATTTATCAAAACTGTGTCTGTAGGTTTTGTGTTTAGGTAAAGAAAGGAATTAGATGTTAGACACTTAGAGGTTTGAATTGATATTTGTCTAAAAACACCTCACTGGGCTTCACTCTGAACCACTTACTACTAACACATGCAAATCATTTAGTCTCGGATTCAGTCTCAATTTTGAATCAAGAGGAAAAAATCTGAGAGATGGGTAAAATTATTTTTTTCTGCTGTTGCTGTTTTCCTTTTTATGAGGAATTTTCTCATATTGAGATTCAATTTCCAAAAGCAAGACAGGAAAAAACATACCACTGCCCTGTCCATAGAAATTACACTTGTTATCAAGAAATACTTGAATTACATTCATTTATATTGAAAACTAGTAAGATCACAACCCCATTGCACATTTTGTTCATTTCTTTTCAGAAAACAAGATTTTAGATCTCAATAACAAACAAACTTACTTGCTAAAATGGAGATTTTTCTTTCTTTTTTTGCAGTTATGTTTTTTTAATTCCCCTTTTAGTCTTACTGCCTTTGGCAGGTCAGACAAAAAGTTAATTTCAGACTGTGCACACTACACACACACACTTACACACACATGCACCCAAGAGTGAGTGCATACTGTCAAGTCCTGAAAACAAGAGGGTGTATAGCTGTTTAATGTCAGAACAATCTGGTCTGGTGCTGTAGCTCGGGGTTCATGGTACAGGGAACATGGAATCCCTTTAGCTCGGCTGCTCGGCGCTGACAAGGTATCTGGCCTCAGATTCATTTAGAGAGTCAGCAGAAGAACACTAAGAGTCAGCTAGCCATCTGGATCAGACTGTGGTGAAGCAGATATTCACTCCAGCTCACAGGGGGATTCTCTCCCCGAAGACAAAAGCAGATGAGCTCAGCTTTAGTGCGTTCAGAAGACCACGGTGTCAGGTTTGGATTATCTCACCTGCGCAATTTGTGTTTCCTCTGCTTTCCTCGCTTCTGTCTGTGCTTCACTTATACTGCAGACTAAACCATACTCTTCAAAGATCTTATTCATGTCCTCCTAGCACTGCCTTTGAGGGCTTAAGAATCAGTCGACATCTTTAACGGGAGAAATGCCTGTGGATTCTGGGGTCTAGGAGTAGGCCAAAACACTGAGAACTGAAGAGGGTAAATATGAGTATGAGTGACATTTCCCTGCAAGGATCCTACAATCTAAACAGTACACATTCAGTCTAGACAATGGCATTTCTTAGCCAAGATATATCCTGGTTAGAATTCAATGTAACAGTCAATATGATTGTAGTTCGTTTGTTTTGTGTAATGCAACCTTATAAGATATTATACATGAAGTCCTTATGTGAAGTTAGTATATTTATATTTTTGCTGCCTTATAAATCAACGTGACATTTAATGTTCCAGCTTGAACCCCCCCCCCCATAGGTACATACACACCTAGACTCACACACAGAAACACAAAATTATTTTTTAGAGTCTAGACAGAATCACTCAGTTTTCTCTGGAAAACAAAAACCTTGAGTTGTAATGAACACTATGAAAGTGACAGCGCATTTAACTTGCAAACTCAAAAAAGTGGATTTAGTGTTAAGTTACTTTTTAAAGTTAACTACATTATATTGCAAAAGAGAATGATCCTCTCCTTCAGAAAATCGGGGACAGACATTTAATATGCATACAAGCTAAGCAGATAATACATCATTTTACAATTCATTTGGCAAATAGATAAAGACCTTCCCACAGCTGACAGTGAAGCCACCAGGTATGACTTGAAAACGTAGGGACAAAATGAAAGAGGGGAAAAAAAAAAAAAAAGAATCAAAGGTTTTAAATGGATTTGATCTTTAACCAGTTAAACACCTCAGCTAGTCCATTATCATAGCTTGTGATCAATTATTCATGGTGTGAGAAGCTCTGGGGTCAGGTGTTACCTTTGTAAACATTGGCTTCCCGTGCTGGGTGACCATGGTGCACTGATCACAGTCCAGGGTGATGCAGGAGTTGTGGAAGGACTCCTTGGAGTGTTTGAGGATGTAGTGGAGCTCGGTGACCCCCCCCTCGAACACCGTGCTGAAATAACGTGGGATCAACGTCCGGCCGATCGCTGCGGGGAGACAAAAGAGAGGGCAGAGCTGCTAAATATAGCAGGAGACAAAACGTGAAATGATGTGGAGAGGAGATACTGGGTTTAATGGACAACAGATAGGGAGAGAAAAGGGTGACAGCGTAAAAATACTGCCACTACTAAAATACCAATAAGAGACTAGAATGGCTCTACTGTATATAACCACAGGTCTTAGGTCTGTATACTGTTTGAAAATTTAGTGCTAATATGACACGTGAGCTCCTGCACCAAAAATAAAATGATTTTTCCAGCCTTTGAAGAAATAGTTTGACATTTTGGGAAATGTGCTTATTTGTTTTCTTGCCAGGAGTTGGAGGAGCAGATTGATGCCGCTCTCATGTCTGTGCAGTAAGTACGGAGATGGAGTGAGGAGGCAATTAGCTTAGCGTATCATAAATAGTGGAAACAGTGAAACCGCTAGCCTGGTTCTGTCCAAAGTTAGACTTAAACTTAAAACGCTTAACCCACAAATTAGGTGACTATTTAAATTAGGCTATTGCGTTTACATTTGATTGTGTATAGAAATAAACAAAGGAGATGCAATGTGTTGTGCATGGAGATTCCTGAGGTGCTGGTAGGTGCATTTTTTAAATCTGGACAGAGGGGCTGTTTCCTGCTGCTTTGAGCCTTTTTGCTAACCGAAGCTAGTTGCCTCTTCACTCTGACACTAAACTGAACTCACAGACATTCGAGTGGTATTTATATTCTCCTCTAATCCTCGGCAAGAAAGAGAATAACATATTTCCCCAAATAATGAACATTTCCATTAATTTTAAGTAAAATAAACATGAATTTCTACAAGAACTTTTTTTTTAATTCAATAAATTAAGTCAAATGTCTCAGATGTTAAATACTATCTAAACACAGGACCAGGTACAAGAACTTTCCTTTAATTAAATGGGAAAACCTGTGATTTAAATCCAAAACCATTTAAACAAAGAAAAATTACAAAAGAGTAATGTGAGAAGGCAGTTTTTGATACTCGCTATGGTACCCAGGCCAACTATGAGTACACATAGTGCTACCACTACGAAGAGCATTAAAATCAGGTCTACAAAATCAATGTTACTATATTTATTAAATGGCATTATTTTATTCATTACGATTAATGACACAGATAGCGGAGTTATGTTAAATCCAAGTTCATAAAAAGGAGATATGAAAGAGAACATGATCCAAAACGGGAAGAAGTGATAGTCTCTGTGCTAAGAAAAGCACATTACCAAAGAAACTGCCTGACAAGGACATCTGCTTCAGATTCATTAGTCAAGATAAACACTTTATTAGCTGTCAAACGCTCTTTGGAGGAGTTAGAAACTGATCAGACGCTTTCGTATCATATAAAATCATCCTAGGAACATAGGAAAGATCAAGTCTGCCTTCTATTTGCTGTCCCGTTTAACCTCTGTACTCATTACACTGCCAATGAATAAATCTCAGGTTAAGTCCGTAAAACATACATGTAAAATGTCCAAATTCAGAGCATACATTCATTCATTCATTCGCTTCCCTTATCCAGTCACATTAAAGGCAATAATCCCACACAAATCATACACAGTGTTTTCAGCAGCGCTGAAGTAATCATAAGAAATCTGAATGAACTCACTGCTAAATATATGCTATCAACCAGCTGCCGTCCTGCTGATTGTGGTCTATTTATGAATCAAGATACTGAATGTAACAGGCACATTACAGATTTGGAGAAAGTATTGGACTGTCCTGAAACCTATTGATTCACCGAGTGCCGAACACTGGGCTGCCTTCAGGAAAGATGCTCACCCTCCAAGAAAATACCCAAATCCTTTATTCTCAGATTGAGTCTGATTTTTCCTTGAAACAAGTGTCAAATAAATCTTCCAGTGCAGAGGGGTATATTCAGCTCTTTCCAACATGTCTGAAGATTAAAGATTTGCTTGAAACAACTGACAGTACCATGAATTTCAGCCTCTCAATCCACTTCTTCCACGATACGACACCTCATATAACACTCACTTTTGAATATTCCTCAAATGAGTGAGACTGTACAGGGAGAAGGAGAGTATTTTCACATATTTTTCAGAATAATATGATTCCATGACTGAGTTTAGTATTAAACTGAATTATTAAGATGGACAACTTCTGCAGTGCAAACTTTCTGGAGAAGCCTAAAGAGACAATGAACAGGCTGTATGATGAAAACCGGAGGAGGAGTCAGGGAGGGAGAAATTGTCTTCAGTGTTTTATAGCCCTCAGGCTTTGTCTGGTTTCCATCTCCTCTGTGTTAGCTGGCTTCAAGGAGAAGAATGGTTGATACACATAGAGAGGCTAACATTTCCCATTACATTATGGATTCACTCTGATGGCATGCAAGATACAGATTCCTGAATATGTGCATGTATTTTACAGCACCAAAAGTCCAGAACTGCGTTTCCTCCTCAGCTTTTAACAGTATACTTAGTTAATAACCTACTGTTTGGTAGTTTGGCTAAAATAAAAATAAAATTTCCCACAGGAGATTCCTCATCAAGGGTTTTTTGAAAAAAACCAATCTTCAACAACACCATCGTGCCTAAACTTCACCTCTACAGCTTACAGGTTCTTTTGTCTTAGAGCTTCTTTACCTCTGCAACATCAGGGAAAATCCCACTCTGCCTCCCCACTAAGAACCTGAAATCCTGCTACAGGTCTCCACCAGACTGGAGTGCAGGAAGTTCAGTTCCTCTATCATCACAGTTGTATCACACAGACAAAAATCAACTCCAGATGCTTTGACTGAGGCACGGTTCTATTGACTACAGAGTAAACTATGAGAATTTCTAAAAAATGATTCATGTCACTTGTAAGAAAAGCAAGACTGCAACAAATTATTATTATTGCAATTACAAAATTCTTTAAATTATTTTCTTCAATTCGATCAATTGTTTCACCTATGAAATATTGAAAAATGCCCATCATAATTTCCCAGAGTGCAATGTGACGTCTCCAGACTCCAAGGAAATTTAATTTACTTTCACAGAGGATTAAGAAAACCAGAACACATTCACATTTGAGAAGGTAAAACAATCAAACGTTGTGAAATTTCTGCTAAACATATGATCTAAAAGTATTAAACAATTATCAAAACTCTTGTTGATCGACTAATCTATAATCAACTAATTGTCTCAGCTCTAAAGAAAAGTGTGAATATAGTCGATACTTCATTGCAGGACTTGTTCAGTGCTTGGAAAACACACTGAGTTGAAAGTGAAAAATGAGATGTTAATGCAAAGGATTTACTCAGAATATAAAGCAAGATCGTCTTCAATGCACAACTTAATATGTAGATCAGGGATTCTTCGCAGCACCAACAGAGAACAGCTGCGTCAAACTGCTCTCATTTGCCTTTTCTGGTAACCGCAGAGCTGAATATTGCAGTTTGTGTTACTTGTTGAGCAGCTGTGCAGACCCAATCTGCTGAACGACCCATACCAGCTCCAAGACCACATTTTAGCAGGACATCTTTCCTTAAAGAGCTTGTTTCTTTTTCTTCCAAGCCTTTATTTCTCTAGCTACAGGATTGTAGATTACTGCTGAACACACACTCATTTTCAGCACCACCCTGCATCACACACACACACACACACACACGCCTCTGATCTGCAGTGCATCCACAGGCTTCATCCAAACACCACTGGGCAGTTCCACTTGAGCGACTTGACTTGCTCAAGGGCAGGGCCAGAGGTTACTAGAGGGGAAAGTGCTACTCATTCACTCAAATGCGCAGGGGATCTGAACCAGCAACTGTCTGGTCTTAAACGGACATTTTTACTGCCGGCTGAAAACTTTTAATGTTCCCTTTTCTAAATATTTGGATCCTATCTGAGTTTTCTTTTGAATATCATTGCTTACTTATCATGCCATCTTGTGTCTCATCTCTAATGGGAGGACAAGACCTTGGCAAAACACTGATAATGTTTACAGTACACCAATGTCTCTTTTATGTAGAGACAGCTGAGAGCTACAGTGATTTACAGTATTGTAAATGGGCATTTAAAAACACAGCCCTGCTTTAAATAAACGGGTGGGCGGGGACTTCCTGCTTCAGGTACCAATGGGACAATAAAATGAAATCCAGGAGGTCCACGAGTTTGCAGGAATATCAGAAGCCAAAAAACTGCACAATAGAAACAGGACTGAAGAAATCTGGAAAGTTATCATGGAGGCCACTGCTTTATTTTTCATCGCACTGAACGCGAGGTAAATCATAGAGATACGACAATCACGTCACAAAGCACTCTACCAGGAGTGTGCAGCGTGAAGTGCAGTGTCTTGCTGGATGTTGTCGTGTTTCATTCTGGTAAATTTAAACTAAATGCAACTTATTTGTTGTATGAACCTGTTTTTTTTTTTTTGTTCTGTTTTTTTTTTTTTTGTTCTTTTTTTTTTTTTTTCCTGCATTTGCATCCCGCTGCATCATCAGAATAGCCTCATTCAAATAAATGATGGGTCTGCGTTGTTTTATTTAGGGCTGAATGTCAGTCTGAGTGCTGCCTAAATCAGTGATTCCCAGCCAGAGGTACTTGTACACATGGGAGCACTTTTGCAGTTACCAGGGGGTACATAGAAAGATTGTGGAGTAGCTTGGCTAATTTGAACAAATGACTATGATTTGGTTAAAAAAATAAAAAATACATCCACATAGTTGTGTTCAGGAAGATGTGGAGGATTTAGTGAGGCCGATCTTTAGTAAATTTATTATAATAATAGCCAGTAAACTACCAGTTATAAGCTGCCGCACAGTCCCACCAAGCGGAGGGTTATCATAGCATGAGGCTATCATATAAAGGATAACTAGATAAGTGTAACAAAGCTTAAAGCCTCTGCCACTCTAAGTTGTAGTAGTAGTAGTATAATAATTAAAAGTGTTAAATAACATCCAGTTTAAAACCATGTTGTTGAAAGGGTACTTCAGCTCATCTGATATGGCTGTGGGGTTCATCAGGTAAAAAAAAAAGGGAATCATTGTTAGCACCTCTTAACACACCATGAGTAAAATACTTTTTTCCTCTCTTTTGTTTCTTTTTAGCATCATTGGTTCAACTGGGACTCAAACCTCTAATCCCGCCAAGCGTTAGTGACCTGGTCAACCCACTGAGCTACGCCGGACTGTTAAATAACAGCTGAAACAAAACAACCACAAATCCTGACGTTGGGATTATGAAGGCGAGCATGTTGGGATTTCCTTTAGCCTCTCGTCCCTCGCCTAGTGGAACAAGTCTCTCTGTTCCTCTGCATTTTCCTGCCCGTCAAATCTCCATCATTAGAACACTGCTGGAAAAAAAAAAAAAAAAAAAAATCGGGACAGCCACATTATCCAGCAGCACATGGCCTCTGATTTCAAGCAGAAATAATCCATCTTAGAGTCAACACTCTGTTGGCTAGAATTATGCTCTTTCTCCCCTTCCCCCAGGGTGGGTGGGTGGTCAGAAGGAGATGTGTGTGTGTGTGTGTGTGTTTCGGGTGGGGGGTGGGGGGGTTTGAAGCCTGGGAATAAAACTTCATTTAGAAGTGAAATGTCCCCAAAGACAGTGGCTCGAGATGCTCTTGAGGTCAGACCTAGATGGTGGAGCCTCATTCGAGAGAAAAGAGAGAAAGAGAGGGAGATGAGGATGATGTTGGTGGTCGGAGTGGGGGGATGCGGAGGGGGGGAGGAGAGAGGGGAGGGTTCTACCCGTGACTGGCATGTTTTTCAAATTCGATAAAGTCAGGCATGACTAAATAACACATAAAATGTTTGGCATCGTGAGCAGTGGCTGAGGGAAGAGGAGGAGGGAGGGTGAGCTGCAGGGTCCGCTTGCTGTGGATGACTGTGTAAATGATGCTCTCTCTCCCTCTCTCTCTCTCTCTCCATCTTTCTCTCTCCCTCTATTACTTGCACTGCACTCTCTCTCTCTCTCTCTCTCTCTCCTCTCTCTCTGTATCTTGCTCCCTCCCTCGCTCGGTCTCCACCACGGTTGAAAAACAAAGTACGTCTAGGAGTGGAGCTGACTGCTAATGCGGAGAAGCTCTGAGGAGACGAGGGGGAGGGTAGAGGGGGAGGAGGTGTGGGGTAGAGGGACTGGGACAGAAAAAAAATGAGCGAGGGATGAAAGAGAGAGAGAGAAAGAAAGAAGAAACTAGGAGGGAAGATGAAAAAATAAGCTTGTCAATGAGGGAGAGAGGACTCACTGAGGGGTAATAGGGGCGAGAGACAGCTAGAGAGGGTGAGACAGCAGGAGAGAGAGAGAGATAGAGGGAGTCAGGGAGAGGAGGGGGGGGGGGTGATCAGGTGATACGCAGATCTGCTTCTTGCCCACCTCACCAAGCCATGCAGGAGTTTTGGTTGCGTCTTCTCAACCAAAACTGTCCTAATAAAACCCAGTGTGCGTAGCCCGGGGTGACAGAGTGATAGATAAGCATGTAATGGTAGCCATGCTAGCAAGTCTTGGATCATTTCAAGCACAGTAGTCTTGTGTTTCTCTTCAGATAGTTTCTAGGCTGAGGTTCAAATATTTTCTGGGCTCCCCTTCTCCATATTTATATTGTAAGCAAACACTTTAGTTCACTAGCTTCAAGTCAGCAGGCCTCCACGTCTTGCTCAAGGGCACGTTTAAGGACACTGGCTGTTGCACTGATCAAACCAGGGGAGATATACGTTCACTATTCTATGAGTCAGTTTTACTTCATCTCAAAAAATGACCAATTAATTTCAATTACTCAAACATTTTAAGAAGATATGGGTGCTGAAGGTCTGACAGGTTTTGTTTTATTAAGTATGAATTAAGCTACAGTTTCTCCGAGTCTATAGAGAATATGCATAATATAAACCAAGTAAAGCCCTTAACAAAGCTAAAGTCTATTGATAGACTGATCAGGTCTAGACTACTCAAGTACCCTATCCAGACAGGGGGGAGGCTGTATTCTCCAGGCATTAGACATTAAGGAAATAAAATGTAGAATACAGAATTTGTTTCCAAATTGAAAAAGAAAACATTATTAAAAAAATGCTTATGAAACACTTTTGTTATGAAAACCAAATAAAATTATACATGATAATGATACATATGTAATTTAACTCTTGATTGTTTTGTTTTTTTAATCTACTAATTGTTTAGTCTGTAAAATGTAAGAAAAATACCCATCTCAAACAAACAAATACCTATTACTCAGTACGTTACCAGAGTCTACAGCTGAAATAATGAATATATTAGTCTAATGACTAAAGCTAATATGGAATAATTTGATTGACTGGCTTCTGATTTATCTTTTTAGTTCAACAATCAAGCAAAAATGCAAAATAATCAGTTTCCAACTTTTTTTTCGTCATGTTAAGACGTCACCTTGAGCTTTCAGATTTATGGATAGGCATTACTTAATTGATTGAATGAATAATCAAATAATCAAAACAATTATTAGTCAGTAATGAAAATAATCGCAGTTGTGGCCAATGTTATATCTTCTGATCGGTTCCTTTGTCCAGCAAACTGCAAAACCCAAAGAGATTCAGTTTAACATTAAATAAAACAGAAAAGCATTTGAGAAGCTCGAACCATTGAGTGTTTGGATTTTTTCTTAAATCATTAATTTACACTGATATATATTCTGTTGATGAACTAATTGATTGATCAACTAATTTTCAGCAGATTTTCATTAAAAAAAACACCAAAATACAGTCTGGAGCAGGAGAAACTATTGGAAGCACTCAGGGGGTGTGAGAGGACACTGCCAACTCCACACAAAAGCACCACATTAACACAAAATAAATGAAAATGTGTTTTAAAAAAAAGACATGGAAGGCGTATGAAGTGTGGACAGGGAAAGCTCCACAGTGAGAACGATCATTCACTTCAGTGCTAAAAAAAGGAGCCTCAGCAGCCCCATGTTGTTGGCCCATGCTGAAAACACTATTATTTATCTGTTAATGGGCAGTCAGATTTCACACTTGCCAACAGAGCACAAGCCAAACAAAACTTCACACAATTAACTGCAGAGGGGAAAAAAAAAAAAAAAACGCACATGGAGCCCAGATGAGATGAAAAATATTTGTTGGGAATCTTATTTTTCTTTCCTCTACACCTCACCCCTCTTCTCTCTCCCTCTCTCTTCCCTCTTTTCCCTCTCTTCTTCTTCTTGTGTTCTCCTTTTCCTGCACCGTGCTGATTGGCCCGTCTTCAGTCACAGGGCACTCCAGAGATACAGATTAGCTGGCACTTGTTTGGGCGAACACGACAAGGAGCATATGCCTCTCAAGTAATGTGTACCCAAACATGCAATTTACAAATAATTAACGTGGTATTAATTAGTCACATTAATTCATGCCACTTTGTTGGGATTGTTTCCCCCCGTTGGTCCCCAGGACTCCTGCCAGCAACGTCAGCCAGCGAGACGGCGAGAGCAATTTTTCTGCTCCGAAGCGAGAGCAGGGCATCAGAATAAAGAAGGGCTGCTGGCTGGTGCACACACACACAAAGTTCACACAGGCACCTACACATACTCAAGCAAAGATTTGAGAAGAATATTCATCCGCCCGTATGGACACGTGTGCACACCTACACAGAACCAACGATTATTATATGTGCAGAAGCATGTGTTAATGTTTGACATAAATACATATAATTCAACTGATAAGTCTGACGCTATTCCATAATTTCTTATTGTTAACAAAACAATTTCTACTACACTGAAGGTTTCTCATCTCCACACGGGATCTCTGCAGTTCAGCCAGAGTGACCATCAGGTTCTTGGTCACCTCTCTTCAAGAGGCTCTTCTCCCTCGACTGCTTAGTTTAGCTGGGCGACCAGCTCTAGGAAGAGTCCTGGTCTGTCCAAACTCCTCCCATTTAAGTATTACGGAGACCACTGTGCTCTTGGGAACCTTCACTGCAGCAGAAATTATTTTGTATCCTTCCCCAAATCTGAGCCTCGACACAATCCTGTCTCTGAGCTCTGCAAGCAGTTCCTTCCTCCTCATGGTTTCTGCTCTGATCTGCATCGTCAGCTGTGAGACCTTACACAGACAGGTGTGTGTCTTTCCACATCACGTCCAATCAGCTGAATTTACCGCAGGTGGACTTCAGTCAAGGTGTAGAAACATCTCAAAGATGATCCAGAGAAAAGGGAGGAGCCTGAGCTAAACTTCAAGTATCATAGCAAAGTGTCTGAATACTTGCGTCAATGTGATATTTCGGTTTCTCCCTTTTAATATATTTGCAAATATTTCTAAAATTCTGTTTTCACTTTGTCATTAAGGAGTTTTTAGTGTAGATTGATGATGGAAAAAAATGTTCTGAATTTTAGCATAAGGCTGCAACATGAAATGTGAAAACAGCGAAGGGGTCTGAAGACTTTCTGTACAGTGCTGTACATACTGTATGTCTAAGTGATTCTGCCTGTGCTTGTAAGTGTTTCATATGTGCATGTATGTTGACATCCACTGTGCACAGGAGAGCAGTAGAGCTATACATGCTCTGTGCCGTCCACTACAAACAGATACACATACATACAACATGCAAAGTAATGATGCTCTTTGGGAGTACAGAGGCAGCTATAGGTAAACAATATGCACACCCACATGCACCAACAAAAATAAATACATGTAAACATGCAGACGTGTGCAAGAAAATATACATAAACAAGCTAAGGCTTCTGCTCTTCCATTCCTCCTGAGTAAACATTACATCAATTTTTAAATATCTGAATTCAAATTTGGTGTTGCATTTCAATAAAGGTAATTATTATTAATATAGTGCATCTTACACAGAATATTTTATTTTTTGTGTATTAATTTGTATATGTATGTATTTATGTATAATTATATAAAAAATATAGGACTAATATCAAAAATTAAATGCTTTCTCACTAAAGGAAAAAGAGAACAATTAAAAAAAGATTTTGTTTTAAATTAGCAACTTAATAGGCCATTCATTGTGATACTGTGTGCGTATTTATAGATGTGTCATGTCCAAGAGCCCATGAGTAAGGCACATATAATCCACCAGCTCATGTGCATTAGCTTGATGTTTAATGCCTCAAACATTCAATCAAGTGTGCTTTAAACCAGGAGTTAACGGTCGTTGTGTTAGACTGGAAAGAGCAAATACTGGAGTTCTTCACACACAGCAGCCCCCGAAATTTCATGCTGAACCGATCACCAAGTAACAATCCCATTTTCATGAAGTTGTGAGTAAAAGGCTGGAAACACGGATGGTTGAAATAGAAATAACTATAACAGAGAGTGTAGCAGGTTGACACTAAACACCCTCCACGTGGCAGTGAACACAAAAGGAGTTCTACTCCAAAAGGAAGTCATTACCTGGAAGTCATTACTTAAAGTTCATCAGTCAATATCTGCAAAATATAGACAATCTTCTGTGTTGAACGGTAATCATTTTGTGAGCCACAGATTAAAGCTACTTCTATCCTTTGAAAAGTACCACCATTTGTGCCTAATTTTGTGCTATCAATCATTTTTGCATGAAAGGATGTTGACGCCTTTTCTTTTTTTTTTTTGTGAATGGCGTTATCTCAATCTGGAATTAAAGTGGTCAAACCCAAACCACTCAGACTTGTCAGCACCGATCATCCAACCCGTCCAGCTAGTTGATGATTAAACCACATACTGGTGGAATACAGCTCGCAGAACGAAGCCAAATTAAAAAGCGGGGGGGAAAATAAATAAATAAATAAAGAGGCAAGAAAGTCGGGAGATACTCAGTGGGCGATTATGCAGCAAATGCAGTTCTCCGCACTGCAGAAGAGAAAAGGATGAAAATGAGAAGGGGGAGAGCAAGAAGAAATTGTGGATGATCCATAATGTCTGCACCATGCAAATATTCATCAGACAGTCGGTACCTTGTTCCAGCGGCCAGGTGGAGTTCAATGGGTAGAGCAAGGCACTTACAAGGTTAAAGGTTCAATTCCCCATGTGGCTCAGTGGAAAGAGGAGGACGCTAACATTTACAATGTGAGAGATTCAATTCCCTGTGTGGCCTCATGGAAAAATCAAAACACCAACGTTGCAAAGACTGGAGCAGTGGTTCTTCATATTACACTATTAAATGCAGTTTCCCTGGTTCCACTTACATCTTTACTAGGAATGATAAAGATAAACTAACAAGATACACAATTTGTGTATCAACATACTGTGGGGACCAAAAGTCTGAGACCACTTTCCCATTCACTTGAATGGACTCCACTGTTTTGGGCTAATCCAGTGAATGAAGCACCAATCACATTGGTGCAAAAATCCTATAAATCCAATATAGTCATACAGTTAGCCCGATGTCCTGCAATCCTACAGCTATGTGTTTGCAGTGTTTCACACTATGGCCTAAAACAACAGGAGGTATTAAATATACCTCAGTACAATCAGGTGTCTCTGACAAATTCTATCATCTGATGGTCCATGTCATCACACCAACCCAACCCTGATTTCTAAAATCTTAAACATATTTATATTTACTTATGTTACACTTTCTGCCTTAGTCTGTACATATGGCACCTATTACATATTACAGATCACTCCTCTGTTGCTCTTCTCCACAATTTCCCCCAGATTTCAGTGTTTCTGTTTTAATGTTTTCCCTCATCTGAACAAATGGTACATAGCCTATTTATATATATGCACAAAATCAATTACATTATGTTGACATCATAGTCATGTGATCAACCAAAAAATTACAAAAATGGTAAACATAACAACACCAAAAAAAACTCCTGGAGTCTGACTCAAAAGAAACAACACAAAAACAAACACAAA
This sequence comes from Seriola lalandi dorsalis, assembly GCF_002814215.2. NCBI lineage: Eukaryota > Metazoa > Chordata > Actinopteri > Carangiformes > Carangidae > Seriola > Seriola lalandi. The sequence goes on from NW_019524920.1 coordinate 176,999, forward strand.
CTAAAAAAGAAAATTCACATCACATACAGTTATCGCCACGAGGCATAAAATGCAAGATAAAAAGTAACTATAATAAATGAAATAGTTAAAACAAGTGTTCCCATGCTATCTTGTCATTCCTATTATGGTAGTTTGTGATGATGTATGTATGTATGTATTATGTTGTGAAATCATATTATGTCAAGTCATGCTAAATGAAGAGCAAACAGAAGCAGACATTTGGGAGTGTAGTGTTTGAAGCACATGTTTTTTCCCAGTGGACTTTCTTGTTTCTTGACACTTCTGCATTTTTACATTTGGAGACATTCTCCTCTCTCCATAGTGATCCCAGCCCCGAGTGTTTAATCGACTGAGCAGAGATTTAGTGTCTCTCTTGAGGATAATCTCTGACTTTTTCAGTCACTGAATGCTCTCTGTAAACTCAGGGCCAGCTGGACACCACCTCATAACCTATACATAGGGTTAGGCTAAAGCAAACAGATTATGGGATCTGCAAAAAGGAGTAGATCAACAGACTCAAAAAGGTAATATCGATTTCTTTTTTTTTTTTTTTGTACAATCTGTGACTTGTGTACTAACCAGTGCTTGCTCGAACCTATAGTATGTGCTGTAATCAATAAGCTAAGCTAAAAATACTATTAAAATCAATTATTACCCCTTGGTCCAAGCTACTGTTGATGATCGGTGAGAGGAGAGATGCATGGATGAAAACTGAGCTGACATATTGATCTGTGAGCTTAATCGATGGTTGACGATAGCCTGCACTACTTGGCAAACAAATGTCTGTCTTCATCAACTCATATCTTTATCTAAATACCCATCATGAGCTACCATTACTGGGTCAACAGGGAGGGGTATTACATCATTGGCAAACTAATTAAGTCAAGTTGAGTTAACTGTTTCTCAAACTCACCCGACAAACAGCCCTGACACAGAGTGTCTCACAGAGGACACGAGTAGAAATGCAAAAGTGACAATATAAATACATAAAATATACAATTCTCAAATGCCAATAAGTTCTGTACACTGCTCAACAGAGACTATCCACTCCACCTGTTCATACCGGTGTTTTTTGTTTCACTGTATAAACTCCAGTCCTCATTGCATGTAAATGCACTCCAGAGTTCAGCTCCAGCTTAGGCTCTAGCAGTCTGAGTTAAGAAGGATTTACAGTTTTTGCGTTGAGGGGTGCGGCGTAGCTGCACAGACTTCACACGTAGCTAATATAACTATGCTGGAGATCACAAGCAGCTCGCCAAAAATCTAACACCATGTCAGAACTACCTTTTCCAAGGCTTCCAGGATTTAGATCCAAGAGCATACTGATCAGTAGTCCTTGTACTGTCAAGATATTATGAATAATATTCCAGATGAGTCCCAGTTAGTTTTGTTTTAAAAGTTCTGTTCCAAAGTTTATTTCATCTCAAAAATGGCTCTTTTTGGCTTTTAGTGCAGCAGCTGGGCAACACAGTGATTGATCTCACTCATCACATGCAGACTGAGCATTGCACATGATGTCTGCATCTCCTGACTAACATTAAGTAAACTGAGAAAAGGCTTAGTAAGCATCTCCTTTCAATAATACGCATCCAACAGAGCAAACCTTCTGATTGCCACGATCAACAAACCCAATGACAGGGAATGAAAGAAAATAAAGAGAGAAATGTGCAGCGACGGTTTCCAGTAAAGCGAGGCAAACCATAACATCGTAGCTCTGTATCAGTGGACTCAAACTGAAGGTCAGCAGCCGCAAGGGATCAATCTGAGTATATATGAATAATAGGTCCTGAACATAGAGCTGCAACTACAAACTATTTCCATTATTACTCAATCTGTTTCTAGTCTAATAATCTAGTTTCTCAATTAAATGATTAATCATATGATCTATAAAATGTCAAGATAATAGTGAAAAATACCCATTACAATTCCTAAAAGTAATCGACTAACGGTTGCAGCTTTACCTGATTATGTACAATACATCCCTCCACTGTTGCGTGGTACTAGAAAATGGTGTAATCCAAGGCTGAACTACAAATCCAAAATGTACGCTGTAGGTATCTATGGCGGAACTACTACTCACCCTTCATGTCAACTAAAAAAACAGCGGTTTTCTTCCAAAGTTACAGATGTTTTAGCACAAGAGCAAAGAAAGTATTTCCTTGCTATGATATATCTTGGTAGGTGCATGTAGGTTTATTGCTGGGGAAAAACACCCACAACAAACCTACATGACTGCCAGAATGATGACACCCACTTTATTTGGTTAACTCGGGGTGCTTAAGTGTCATTCTCGCTGAACTTAAGACGGACTGTGGATCTTTGAAGATTTATCCCCACTGATGGGTTGGGTTCAGTCTGAAATCTGAATCCATCCTTTAAGATATCACAGTTTACATATTGACAACATGACAACAGACTTTCACAGCAGAGCTAGTGTCCTGATACAGGAGAGAAAGGGTTAAAAACACCCAGCATATATTCTAGCAGAACACTTACACATACTGGAGCCTGTGCATATAAGTGTACACACACACACACACACACAAACACACACAGAGACAAACACACACAGACACGCACACTTGCACAAACACACACCAGAATGTGGGAATCACTGCCCAGAACATGAAATATTCATCAGTCATAAAACTTTAATTCAATCTCTCTCTCTCTCTCTCCCTCTCTCTCTCTCTCTCTCTCTCTCTCTCTCTCTCTCTCTCTCTCTCTCTCTCTCTCTCTCTCTCTCTCTCTCTCTCTCTCTCTCTCCCTCTGTCTCCCTCTGTCTCCCTCTCTCTCTGTATTTCCTGTCATTTTGGGGGCTGCTGTTTTCTATTTAGGCGAGGTAAACACTTCCCCCACTGCCCCTGCAACGAAAAACAATAATAGATTTCATTAAAACCCCTTTTTCACAATTGTCCAAACGCATGAGCCAAAGCACATCATTAAGACGCTGCTACGTTTCAGCGTCCAAAATTAGTTCAAAATTACATTTCAAAAAGGAAAAGCTGCTGGGTGGCAAAGCAAGGAGCAGCCCTCGTTTAATACTGTGACACGGAGTTATAGAGGTCCCCTGTTATCAAAGTTATTGTCACTCAAACTGTGGAATCCAAACACAGACAAGGAAAGTATAATCATACCAATGCCTCAATATAGTTTATGAGAAGAAAAGAAAATCAGTAGCATGCTGTATTATCGCACTGCAGCAATGAGTTTGGGTTTAATTTCAATCAAATTCCATCAACACTTCAACAACCAAAAACCACCGCTCCTGGTCAGAGCTCCACCAACGGCAGGCAATAACTACTAACTTGTATATGATGGAGAAATGATTTGGTGAGTCAAAAAAAATCAACCCTTGCAACCATTTTCTTTTTTTAATACTCCTCACTTGATTTTAGCATATTCCACTTTCCAATTTGTCAGTTACGCACACTTCAACAAACCCTGTGTGTCTTTATTATTGTTTATATTCTATTTTTCCTCAAAAGCCAAGCACAAGAGTCAGTGAGAGTCAGTCATGACCAAACTGGCACTAAAATTAATTTAAAAGTCATGTGAGCTTAGTTGGATAATGGTTGATTTTTATCTTATCTTTTATCTTTTGTTTAGGAAACTGATTTTCTTTTTGTATTATCATTATCTTTATCTTACTTTATTTTTGCACCACTTTGGTTAGGTGGTTTTAGTTAATTATTGAACAACACATCTTGACATGTGCTTCGGTCAGTGTTGGCTTTTTAAATCTTTAACCAGGACTGTGAACTGTCCTTAACCCTTTGAGTGTTTATTCGAGGATCATGAAACAGCTAACAGATATAGTTGCACACATTGTTGGGAAAATAACTGAGACACATTATTGGTTGATGTTTTGCAGATACAGTATGTTGATGAGAAACCTAAACCTGACAGCGTTTCTTTCAATTAGTATTTGCTATTGCTGGTTAGTAGCATGTAAACCAATTCAAAGGTGCTAAAAGATACAGAAAGCAGCAGCTTTGCGTTGCTCAGGAACACAACTGTCTCAGTACCTGTAGATATTCATGTGGTTATTGGAGAGACCTTATTTATGAATCTACTGGCTAAAACCACAGTAAAAGTATGTGACTTTTGCACTAAGAAATGCAATTCAGCTGGAACAAGTTGGAGCAGCCTTTTCTCCGTGGTCTTATAACAGCTAACAAGCGAAGGGCTGAGTGCACCACTGGAAAAATTCAACAGTAAACAGTCTTCTCTGTGCACCCAACAATGCTGCAAAATGTCACATACATTATTATGTGGTTTCAGCACCACAGTCGCCACTTCCAAGACAGAACTAATATTTTTCCACTGCTCTGTTGTGTGGTGGTTTGGTAAAGTTTAGATTATGTGAAAAAAAATGGAATGACTAGAATGATGATACAAGCACAAAAGAAAAAATTCAAATTATTATTTTGATCTTGTAATACATATATGTAATGTAGCATTTTGAGGGGAAGAAAGAGTCAAACAACAGCTGTGAGAAGCAGTTTCACCAGCAGCCGAATACTGGTGGTAGTTCACAGTGGAAGAAAATCAAGGTACTGTAGTACTGTATGTCTTTGTCTCATTTTCTCCACATCTGCAGACCAGTTTCACCTGAATGGACCTCTATCATTTTGACTTTCCCAGCTGAAATCGGGGAGGGAGAGGAAAAAGAAGATAAGGACGAAAGTGTAACAAGAGAGAAAGAAAAACTGCAAAGCAGAAAGTCAGAAAGAGAGAGAGAGAGAGCGAGACACATCTCCAGTCACCCTCATCCAACCTCACGCCACGCGTGGATGGCGACTGTTTGGGCAGAGAGGGAAGCTGGAGAGAAAGAGAGGATGGGGGTAGGGGCGGGGGGTGGGGTTGTTGGAGTCGGAAGTGTTGGGGATAGAGGGGGGTATGTCCCTTCGAGGCCAGCCCTCATCCCCTCTTCACCCCCATCCATAATTCAA
>NW_019524920.1:181973-222734 GCF_002814215.2 Seriola lalandi dorsalis
CACCCCCCACCCCCCCTCACCGACCCCAGGGCACAGCTCCGCAGGGAGGACACGCCACGCAGAGGAGGAAGAGACAAAGACACCACCACCAACACCAACACCACCACCACCACCACACACAACGCAAACAGAGAAAAATGCCAGAACTGAGCAATGAGAGATGCATCATTTGCCCCATAAGTTCAGTCAAACTCCAGTCGCACGCATTAAAGGACAAAAGTGAAATGTGGTCTCATGCTGCATGATGTTTGGGGCTCAACCAGACGCCACACACACTTGATCAAGGGATCCTCACACAATAACAAACACACAGACACACAGCCATTGTGTGACTTAGACTCCCGTTGAGCCCGAATTAATGCTAACGAGCATCGCTTTGCACCGTTTGGCCTCTGATAATCGAGCTCTGATCTAAAAGAGACAGCGATACCTGCTAGGCTTTCAGCAGCTCACCTTGGGGGAGGGGCTACGGTTGGGGGTTGTGGGATTCCTGAAAGTCAAGGTAGCGAAATGAACACAGGATGAATTTGTGCATTACTGTAGGAGTGTGTGAGCAATGTGGCCCAGTGTGTTTAGGTATTAGTATTTAGCCTGTCGTATAATAATTCTGTGCTTATTTGTTGGTACATTTTCTGACACACATCCACGTGACTATGGGAGTAGGATGTAAAGAGATGATATTTCCAAGCCTATAAGGTTGGATCAAAACAAACACATTCTGAGGAACTAGACGTTATTCAAAAGAAGCTGGTGAAGCAATCCGCTTATATGAAATCTTCACATAAAATAATTTTAAAATAAATCAATTCTAACAAGAGAGATGCAACAATAGAGTCTTAAAAATTAAATACGGTACCACATTCCAACATACATCACTACTTTCCAAACAACCAATAAAGGGTTTTAATTTTCAGATAATTTTCCAACAGCAAACTCTCGTATGTGGCATTTCCTGTCCCCAACAAAACATTCAGATTAAAACACGTCTCCAACTTAAGCTTGATTAAAATCCATTTGAGGCAATTAAAACACTTGATCTCCTGCAGGTTAAGGTTAGAAAAAGTCAAAATGGGCTTGCAGAATTAAACGGAACGTGAACCTCGGTCACTGGTGTAAAATGATGTCGATCCATCCGCGCCACCGTCCTCTGCAACTATTCATTAAGCCAGGGGTTCCCTACATGGGGGTCAGGACCCCCAGAGGGAGTCCAAAAATAAATCTGAGAAATTTTATTTATTTAGATTTTTTTGGAAAAAAGGAAGAAAAAAAGAAAAATATGCATTACTGTCAAATTGTGTTTATTTCCTTCTGTTCTCTCTCCAATTTTATCGTATTTATTGTGAAATTACCTTTTCAGAGCATTTAAAAATTCTTCAAATGAAGCAATCTGAGAAGCAAGACTGACTTCCCCTACTTGTTATGAGCGGTTATAAATAGACATTTCCTCATTTTACAGGGTCACAAGCCAAAAAGCAAAATGAAACCACTGCACTGAACTATAACCTCACATCACCTCCTCTATTGGCACTAAATATTGCCGGTGCAGGTAAGTTGCTACTTAGATATGGACTGCATATCCATAGCTTTATGTAGTTAGCCTCATTCACCCATGACAGGGAGTTGGGAGCTGGGGATCGAACTGCCAACCCTGCAATTAGTGAACTCACTGTACCTGCTGAGCCACAGCCACCCTGTTAGCTGCACAAGAATGGGATTCATTGTTACAGTATTTTCAGTCAGAATATAACACGAGACACTCGCTAAAATACACTTATATTGGAAAAAATTGGCAATATGAGCAAAAATGTATTGTAATTTTTGTGCCATTTCATATCAAAGAAGATACATACAAAAGAATGAGGCAACAAGATGAAAAAGTAATTTTTCATATCATTTTGACTTTGTGAATTTCTCATCTGATTTGGGAAGCTGTTATAGCCATTGTGAGTATAAGTATGTGTGTGTGTGTGTGTGTGTGTGTGTGGAAATATGGGTTACTGAGGGATGAAAAAGAGCCACATAAACATTTAATACCTTAAGTAAAGCGGTGCAGGCCCTTTCATAGACTATGGAGACTGATGGGCCTCCACCACACTGTATTATATATAAATATGGATTTCTCCATGTGTCAATAACGCTGCATTATGAACGTGCACAACTGTGTGTTTCTTTGAAATCTGAGTGTGTTTTGTACATATGCCAACACTTTTTCTACAACTGCTTTGTATTTGAGACCAGGTGTGCCCTCTCTCTCTCTCTGTGTGTGTGTGTGTGTGTGTGTGTGTGTGCGCAAATGAATGTGTGTGTCCCTGCCTCACCGTGTTCAAGTGTTGTGTATCAGCATGAGTTTACTCTCACATGTATATGAGTGTGTGTGTGTGTGCGTCTGTGTGTGTGTGTGTGTGTGTGTGTACATATGCCAGTGTTTTCCAGGTGGAATTCGTCTTCTTCTCTCCAGTGTGTGGATGAAAATTCTATTCATTATTAATATAACTTCCCCTCTCTCTCTCTCAGAGCCATCTCGTTGACCTTTCTGGAATGTTCTACTGTTAAAAGCTCATGTTGCACTTCACTCTTCATTTTTTCATGAACTGCGTGTTTGTCGTCAAGACTTGTAGCAAACATTCACGAATTCCACTTCAGTAAAACAAATCGCGGAGGTGTAGAGTAAGAGACCTCATGGGATGACTTTCCCAGAACACTTTAAAATGTATTTTCATGTTTATGTCATATATCACAAGATGTAGTTGCACAATGATTCAGAAACTTAATCCAAGCTGTGATACTGAACTGTGCAAAGAGGATTCTGCAGAATGTGTTTCTATTTAAATTGAAAAGAATGTGATTTCCCCCCAAAAAGTTCTTGTGCTATGTAGAATTAAACCATCATCTCAAAAAGTATTTTCAAGACGATAAAACATATAGTAAATAGGTCCTCACTATTGACCATGCACACACATGCACAGTATTTTTAAACCTTTTAGAATCAACTAAATGATACAATCAGAATAAGTTTGTTCCACATTTCCACAAGAGAATTCATATTGTATTTGTAACATTTTTCTGCCAATAAAATCCTTGCTCACAACAAACTGTCGTACTGACTGTATTTACAATCTAACTGGCATGCAGCACACACACAGTTACACACAAGATATATATTAATGCCCACTCACTCTGCATACTCAACCTTTAACCAGTAAAGAAAAAAGTGAGCAAAAGCAAAAAGGACGAGGACGAGCGACAAAAGAGAGAGGTTAAGGTAAAGAAAGCTGACAGGAATGGCGAAGAGGAAGAGGATGGTAAAGAGAAGATGAATAAAGTAAATTTGGAAGAAGCAGCAAAGGAAGGAATGGGGAAGAAACAGAGGGAGAGAGATGAAAGTGTGAAGTGGATAAAGAGCAAGAAGAAAAGGAGAGAGGACCGGGAAGATGATAAGAGGGAAGGTTGCAGTAGAGAAACAGAGAAAGGAAAAGATAGAGAAAACACAATGAAGAAGGGATGGGGGGAGAGAGGACGAGAGAAGCAGAGGAGGGCCGTTTGCGACATCTATTGTGTCTCACACTGGAATGGGAAGCTGGTTTTGTTTTGCTCCAGGGCACAAAGAGTGTTGAGAAACAGGAAGCCAGGGGACCTGCCCATCCTCGCGGACAGCTGGTGCCCTGCGATAGCTGTTCCCCTTTTCCTGTTAGCTACACACAATGGTTCCCACCCTCATCCAGGCCACCTGGAAACCAACCCAACTGACCACTCGCTACGTAGACTTCATACTGACATCACAAATCTGCTTATAATCCAGATGTTATCACCCTGTAAGAGCCGTGGGTTGGTGAACTGGGCTTTTGTTGTTTGGGTTTTCACTGCCTGCCAACAGGCCCACTTCCCTATATCTAAGACCAAATAACAATGATTTATCACTGATAAAATTGGTTCCAAGTAAAGAATAGTCACTATATTCATCTGCGGGACTGTCTGTCAGCCCTGTATCGCACGTCAGCAGCATAACTTCGCTGCAACTGTAGAGAAAGGAAGAATTCACAGGGTTTCTGCTGCACAATTGCTCTCTGTGCTTGTGTAATACAATGAACAGAGTCACAGAATGACCCACACTAGCCAGCATGGTCTCCACACTACACTCTAGTATTGCACACTACACAGCAGCCCTGCTACACATCTGCCTCAACCAGCATCTCTTCAAATGAGCAGAATGTGAAAATATTAATAAGGAAAATGCATTAATTCTCAGGAAAAGTCCAGAACAAAAGAGCAAGTAAAACTGGCAGAAGTGCAACACATAGGCTAGAGTTTGTCAAATAAAATGAGCACCATACTTCCTGTTAAACACCAAGCACTTATTTTAATAAGAAATTATACCAATTCTAAAATTCAACATACTGTAGTTACTCATATTGGCAACAATTTAGGAAGCACAGGAACACTGAGATATACAGCACCCAAGTCTCAACCCTCCAAAATAAAAGCATTTGCTTAATCCAATGTGCCACATCATTTAAAGGCTGGCTTTAGACATCCAGTGTCAGTTTTGAGGCTGACACATTAGGACAGGACCATGTATAAAAAAAATAAAATAAAATAAAAAATTTCTCGCTGTGTTTTATGATTTTATTTTTGGTTTGGTTTGTTTTTTTGTGGAGCTAATTTGTTTGTACTCCTGAACTATAAGAAGTACTGTGAAGAAAAGTTTCAGCCATTAGTCATGTATTGTTAAAAAAAAGTCCAGAACACTTAATAGGACATTTTTTATGGTAAATTATGGGCCCTCCTGCCAGCGGCTAAACATCATAGCTCACTGCCTCACTGTCATGCCCATAATCCCAATAAGGAAAGGTCCTCTCGGATATTATTGCTATAGAAACTAGGTCGGGTTCACATCCTTTTCAGATAAATGTAGAAGTGAGGAAATTTACTGTTTTTCCAAAATAATTATTAGTATTCTTCTTATTCCAACAGTTAATTCTACAAAACATAGCCTACAAATTAAGTCCAGTCCTATTACTTAAAAAAATACTGATGTCTGTTCTTTTAATTTTTATTTATCCTTCACATCCTTTGTTGTCTGTAGTTTGTTGAAAGCACTCAATACACAAAATGGACTTGTTCAAGTGAAGTAATGGCTCACAAGAAAAAAAGTAATGGCACACAATAGTGAGAGTTGTCTGTGTTGTTGTTAAAAATGAATAGCTCCTAATGTGCTTTACTTTCATACCAGCAGGCTTTTTGTGCCAGAGTAGGCGTCAATTATTATAGATATTGGATATTGTTTTAGAACGAAAAAGGCTACGATTCCCGGCAGCCTCAGAAGAACCACATTACGTCTTGAAAGGGCCTATCTCTTTCTTCTCTGGTCAAACAGTGCAACAAAACCACTGCTCACGTGTGCTGCTGTCTCAGATAAAATGTTCACTGTGCAAACACCCACGGATTCACACATACGGCATGAAAAAATCATCAGTAGAACAACAGAAATCCAACTGGATTCACATCATTTTCAGCAACTATTTTTGACTAGCATGATTGTAAAGGATTGATCAGGAGAAAGGAATAACAAATTCAGAGCTTCACTCCTGCATCACCCTTTCTTTGTCTCATGCTCCCTCTGATTTCACTTTGACAGTGATTCCTTCTTCATTTTAAATGCGTCGGTTTTTCTGTTACACTGCTAACTTAAGGCTAGAAAAGCTATATCATAACCTGGTTCAGCAGAGAGTCAGAGCTGTATTTGCAGCTGACATGTTTTCATAAAAAAGAAATTGATGGATGCACTTAAAATATATGATTGAGAAAAGTGTGTTGCCATAGAATGTGGCATAATGATCTATTTCAATAATTTTCTAATGTAACAAGCAATAACAGCAGAAACAAAATATAAATGACAGGAACATGTATTTTTCCTTTTGTTTTGCCAATACATTAATGGGACCTGATCGGAGGTTGTCAGCTACATACAGACAAGGTGCAGCTGCCTCTTGTCATGGGAATCCAGTGACTGTTTCAAATAATTGTTGGTCCCTTTAAAATGAGCCACCTCGATCTGCCTCACTCAGAAATCACTGTGACACTGTGCGAGATTGATTAATCATTTTCAGCCAGAGGAAACTTGCTTCCATGCTGAAATATACATCCTTTTTTTTTTTTTTTTTTTTTACTTTTTGCTTGATAATGTGAAGTAGCCACCACCATGTTCACCTCACTCAACTCTAACTCAGACTGGTGGCATTCGATCTGATTGGCTGCACAAACCACACACAGAGAGAGGAGAAGGGGCCAGTTGCAGAGGCAACGATAACAGGCTTATCGCCGGGTGAGAAATAGACAGAAATAGTAAATAGTCTCTTTCTGTTCAGGCACTGACTAAACAATCAACTGGCCCATGTCAAAGTCTTAATTTCCATCAGGCAGATGTTGCGGTTAGACAGTGTATAAAATAATGGGAAAAACACAAGCAGCAATAGAAATTGATTCCTTTAAAAATAATCTAATCACATTATATTTGTACTTTTATGTAAGTTTAAATGGCCAATTTAGTTCCAGATCACAAGAAATGCAAAAAATAAATAAATAAATAAGAAGAAAAAGGCAAGCAGACAAACTGCATCAGTTCAGATGAACAGTAGTCACACGTCAGACTAAACAGCTGCAACTGGAGTGGGCCCCTGCAGGTCCTAATGCACCCAACACTAATGCAGCATGTTTATTATTATGCTATCATTATTATTATTACTAATGAGCAGGTGGACCTTGTGGTCTGTGTCATCACTGAGGAGTGAGTGAAGATAAAAGAGGATGGGAGATGGGAGGTTTATTGTATTGGTCTAAAAAGGATAGATTCACAGTCTTTCAACTCCGTCATACAACAATAGAAACATGGAAACTGTTTTTTGGGGGGGGGGGGTTTTGTAATCGTTCAAACTGGACATTGAAAAATTCCTTCCTATTGAGCTTAATGTCATTGATGGGGGACAAAACTCACAGTACTTGTTGTGTGAAAAAGTGTTTTCTAGAGTTTATCCGAAGCTCATATGAAGCTTCAGCAGATTGAGTCAAATCAATTGAATATTTTTTCAAAGTTAGTCTTAGTATAAAATTCCCTCTATGTGTTTTTTCAGCTTCAGTCGAGGGACAGTAACAAAAAGAGGGAATTTGGTACTCTGCACGCTCTTCCGCTACACCCAGTAAAAATGGGGATGGCTGTTTAATTTTCATGGCTTTAAACTACCCATGTCTCAGAAAAGAAGGCAAGGTCAACCATTGAATTATTCTTGCTTTTTGTCTACGTAGATGTGAAAGTGTAGGTGACTGTGTGAAGTTTTGTGAATTAGTATTCTTTATTTTTGGAATTTTTGGAATACCATTTGAAAATGTAATGGCTGCATTTTGCCTCTGGTTTATATTAACTTGGTGTGTCCTGTGACTCCATGCATGCCAGGCATATTTTTATGATGGACATAATATTTAAAAAAAACATAACTTCTGTGCCTCAGAATACAAAGCCAAATAAAGTTATGTTTCAGTTTAGTTTCTCTCTTTTGGTTTCTGGTTAAACCACACACATCTCCTTCAAACGTCAGTAACAGTAAATAAACTTGCCATCTCTAATCCAGATTTGATCTGTAAATAGTAACAGTAACATTGCTGCTCTGACGTCAGACAGTCCAGCATCTTGTTTGTATCTGTTGCTATTGGAAACAACATAAACAATCAGAAAAACAGTGATTTTTTAATGTCTGAAATTGAAGCTATTTTTGTTCCTTTTTTTTTTTTTTTTAACATTTAAAGGCATATATCAAGGCTTATTTTCAGTTCAGGCTTCTTCTAAAAGTGACTTATTAAATAGCTGAATAACTTTATTTATATTCAACAAAAAAAAAAAAATCTATAAGGGCTACATGTGTCTTATTTTCCCTGTGGGATGGGGCAGACAGGATTTTAGAAGAAAGTATTGCTGCAAGCGGGAGTGTTCACAATCTCTGCAGGGGCAGACAGGAGTGGGATCGTGGAGCTGCTGGAGCAGGCGGTAATGGTCGGAAATCCTACCAAGCGGGCAAAAAGAAGAAAAAAAGAAAAGTCCTGTGTGGACCTCCGGGTCAAAACTTACTGACAGAGACAGACAAAGACTTTTTTGTGTTACCAAAGAATGAAATGAGCACCTCAGACTGTCATACAGCCTCATCAAAACCTGGGTGCTGTGAGTTTCACAAAGCTGGTATTTACAATGGGGATGTCATTCAGACACCGCCTCAGTGCAAAGTTGCATAACACAGGGTTAGAGACACAAAACTTAGATCACCAAGCAATGGGATGAAGTAATTTTCTTGAAAGCAGCTTCGTAAACACCAAGATGAAGTCAACACCTCGCATGGCCTCACCGATTAACATCTTTTAACTATTTTCAACCTTTTTTGAGTATTTCAAACGACATCCATAAAAGACTTTTCTCCTTGAAGCTCCAATATTTTGGTACACAAACTTTGAGATTTAAATCACATCACAAAAAGGAGTCCTCTCACAATTTGTTCATTAATCAGTTACCTGACTGACAGAAAATAATCAACAATTGTGATAATTGCTTAATCATTTAAGTCATTTATCAAACTGAAATGCCAAACATCTATTGGTTCTTCCCTCTCAAATTAGAAAATTTGCCAATTTCTCAGTTTTGTATAATTGTAAATTGAATATTTGGAGGTTTTGGTCAAAACAAGCAATTTAAAGTCATCACGTTGGGCTCTGGGAACTTATGCTGAGCATTCTTCACTATTCTTTGGAATTAAAAAAATAAAAAATAAATTAATAGAAAAATTATCAAAAATATTCAACAATGAAAATAAAGCAGTGGTTGCTGCCTCAGGGTAAAGCTATTGTTAAAAGAAGCACTACTATGTTTATTATTCAGGTATTGCAGGGCACTTATATTATTTTACCTGCTCATATAGATTTCTACATCCTCCCAGTGCTTTTCTTTGGACTCTCTCCAAAAGGTAAGCTCTCATTCAGTCCTCTCTCCATCTTACTACCTTTCTCCTTTCATCACTATCTTTTCAACAGATAGAAGCTTGATTAGCACATTGTCAACTGTGAGGAATATCATAAAAAACGCCACCAGCATGGTTTACAATAGATGGCAGTGTCGAACTGTCCAGGAACAGAATACACAGTAAAATGTTAAAGCTACATATTTTGGTTTAAATCTATAATTTTGCTCTCCCTTCTCTTTCTCCCTCCGTCTCTCTTTGTGGCCAATCCAGCGCTGTGGTTCCTCGACTCGGCTCGACTGTCAATCAGGAGCAGCCTACATCTCAGCGCTGCAGCTGAGCCAGGGCCGCATCATCCTGCCTGCCAATCACCGCACTACACCTTCAAACCATCCTATCCATCTCTCTGTAAAGCAGCTTCACACACCGCCTGCTCCCCCCCCCCTCCACTTCCCTCCCCTCCTCCTTTCAAAACAACCCCCTCCACAGAAGCATTGAGATACCCCTTTAACTCTCAGCACAACATACACACACATGCACTAAGACATGCACATTCGCACACAAGCACTGCTCGTCTCTTGAACAGAGACAACACACTCGCGAAGAGATACAGATACGGAGGCACAGATACACACACATGAACACACAAACAGACAGGCAGTCCTACACTGCACCACTCCCATACCTTCATTTGGGACTCCGCCTCTCCTTCTCTTCATCCCACCACCCGATTCAATAATACAGCCCCCCTCCAACGAGCCCTTCCCAACCCTACGTTGTCAATCTTTTATTCAACAGAAGGAAGTCAGATCACAGCGCTAGACTTATCCTTCCATCTCAGACCTCCATTCAGGTTCTTTCACACAGATACTGTATGAACTCTGTCAGTAAACATCATTCTGATTATGTATGTGACCAAGACAAACTGTATTTAACACTGGGGGTGTGACTGGATTGGCTGTAAACATCATAGAGATATGTAGAGGTCTCGACTCCAACTGGCCATTAACATCCTTATAAAATGATATACGAAGGACACACTGGATATCAATAACATAATGATGTCTATAGGAATGGGCCAAAGCTGGAAATAAACTTTATTACATGGCTTTGTTGAAGACATGTTTATGATTGGCCAGTGAGGGCTATGTGGTGTATCATATTTCTGAACTGGGGACTTGTAATCAAATAAATTAAAGCTGCTTTATTGTTTATTTTTTTCAAATTAATGAAATGAGAAGGGAGTCATTTGTACTGATGACCAACTCTGTAGCTCTATGCAGCCTTTAAGCCGTTTATTTTAGCACATTGTTTTTATTTTACAGCACATTTACTATAAAGGTTCAATCTCAGTCCTCTCACTAACTTGCTCTCCAGCAGCTGTTTTCAGTAAGCTCTGATAAACCCACTGTATGTGACCTGCGCAGCAGAGCCAGAGCAAGAGTCAGAAAATAGCCAAAAAATGGGTAAAAGGAGATTTAACATTAGACTTAATTTTCCACAGGTGGGCAGAAATATGACTCCAGAGGGATGATAATGTTGCTCTGTGTTTGCTGGATGTGTAAGTAGACAATCTCTGCTAACACATTAGCCAAAACAACCTTATAAAGGACTAATATGACTGGTCTGTGTGTTTGTTAGCTTATCTCCATTTCTGCGCCCTGGTGGCCAAAAATTGATGTATGCAGAGCTTTAATGACACTCTGACAAAAAAAAGACATACCCTTTTGGATTGCACTCACCTAACTGAGGGCAAAGATGACAAATTTCCCAGTACTCAACCACTTTAAATTTGAATAGAGAGCATAACATTTTTGCAAGCTAGATGGAGGCTTAATAGCAACCTTACCAGGTTTCCTTTGGGTCTGCTACAGTGCAGTCAGATGCTAAGTACATGTCTGTGGTTGCAGTCATGCAGTTCTATGTCTGCAACTTGCAAATTCCTTTTGTTTGGGATAAAACCATTGGAATCAATATGCTGAGTAAAGTGATTAAAGACACTTTAATAAATGAGACTATGTATAATGAGCTGGTCATTACTGCAGAGTAAACCACCGATATGAAAAAGCATAGTACGACTTTTGCTAAATAAAAGACTGAAGCATCAATTAAGCTGGCAGTTCAAAGTGTTTTATGTGTATCACTGGACTAAAACCTGCTAAAGAATATATTACTTGCTAAAACTGATCATTATGGCGTAGGTATGCGTAGGTTTACGCGTAGGTATAGCGTAAGATAAGATATAAACATCACCAAGCCTCTGACTGGACATAATGTGTTTATTGATTAAAAATTTCCCACTTTTAATTCACAGCACCGAGCGAGTTCCTTGTTAAGCTTACTTCAGGGCAAAGGCAGTTCAGTTCATTCCTTCACACGTATTAGAGCTGTTTCCCCTGTTTTCTTCCTCCTCATTATGTCCTCATGCTTGCTTAAAGATTATTAGCTGTGGTCATTTTATCGCTGCAATTATTGCGTGCTGCAATGCAAGAATAACTAGATGAATTGTAAATGTGTTGTGAATCACTTTCACAGTTTGCCCTGAACCAGCCCACTAAACATGCAGAGTTTTCCCTCTCTTGTTTGAACTACTTCTAAAATGAGCCTTGCTCTTTGATTGCATCATGGAGTGCAGCTTTCATCAGATGCCTCATAGATTGCAGAGCCAGACAAGGTACTGGGGCGAATGTTAAGGCCATGGCAATTGGGCGTATAATTAGACAGAGTTTCTGAAAATTCGGTGTAGAAAACAATAATTGGTCTGCACTGATGGAGATATTGTTTTACACACATATAGCGGTACATAAATATGCGCCAAAACAGTCTTGCTCTAAAGATGAAACATGATACCAACAAGTGCACATTAAACATATTAACTTTTATCAAAGCAATATACTGACATGGCAGTACAACGCTTTAATAAGTTTTATTTCCGAAGACGCTATAAAATATTATGACATATTTGAGACTACAAACTCTCACAGCTCACATTTCGTGCTCTTCAGATCTTTGCAAGAACATGGCAAGGCAAGAAATAATGCAATCTGTCCAGATAAGCTGCTTATGTCATCTTCTGACATGGTTATTGTTACTGATAAATGTAGATTACAATAAGACACAACAGACGATCTATTGAAGTTTGCTTTTCATTAGTGACACAGGGTGGCAAATTGTTCCGACAGCAACAACATGCTCGAGCTCTTAAAACTGTCAAATCTCGGCCATTTCACCAGGAAACAAACTGTCAATTGAAGGTTTTCTATCTCAGTTTCTAGTTGGCTTCTACTTGGTAAATTTGAAGATTTACTAGCCAAAGCAGTCATTGTAAAAGTAGCAGCTAATTATCATTTTGATTATCAATTCATCTGTTTAATTATCTATTGATCAATCAAATAATTGTTCACTAAAATGTCAGTAAGCAGTGCCAATCACAGTTTTAAGAAACCCGAGGTTGCATCTTCAAAGTAATTATTGTTTTCTGACCACAGTCCAATACCAAAAGGTATTCAGCTCACAAAGAAATAAAACAGCAAAATTTAAAAAGCTGGAACAACCAACAATCATTGAGCAGCAAGGAAAGCCCTGTTAGTTAGAACTTATATATACTGTAACTTGTTTTATCCAAACAGCGTCCAAAACTCAAAAGACATTCAAATTACAAAGACCTAAAATAGAAAAGCAGCAAGTTGTCACATTTTGAGAAAGACCTAATTTTCTATATTTTTGTTTGATAAATGACAAAGCATTAATCAATCATCAAAACTGACAACGTTTTTCTGTCAGTTGACTAAGTAATCAATAGTTTCAGCCCTAGTTAAAGCTCAGAACTGAGTTCAGAATAAAGATAGACAGAGGAGGAGAAAGCTCATAAATATATTAGTGTTCATCCCTCAACAATTAACACACAAGCATTTCCAATATGATCTATTTCCTCTGAGAAGCCACAACGAACGCCAGCTGGAGACGAGTTACAAAATACCTAAACACAGGTCCGTGCAATTAAAGAAAAAAAAAAACAGATTAGGTAAATTGGTTTTTCTAATTTTTCTTCCGCTGAAGGTTATGAAATTAGAGCACCTCAGAATGGAGTGAAATGATTGTTTCTTTGTAATTATCCTATAAGCTACCGAATGACTCAAAAGATATAATTCAGTTTCAACAAGGATTGGAGTTCTTACACTTATACCCTCATACATTATACAGGAAGTGCCTCAGTTGAATAATGCATACATTTCGACTGTTTTAATTCAATATCAAATAAACCTGAAATCATCTCAAAAATAACCATGTTTTTACACACAATAGCTGCATAAGAAAACACAAATATAAATACTTGCCCCTTTCAGTTGCTTTGTGAGTTTGATCCTTAAAGATACACATATTCTCTCTTCAGTTTATAAATGTGACAAATGTGTGATACTGTGGAGCTAAAATAAGCTCCATAATAATCACAAATCACCACTCTAGCCTTAAGATTCATATCTAAAATCCATACTGCTGAGAACTTAATTTGAAAACATTTTGTCCAATACAGAAAAACTGTCTGTATAGACTTTGTTCCACTGCAAAATGCTATGACCTTTTGTTTTGTTGTAACTCCACTGACATGCGTGCATGGTCCTTTTAACCAGTGGTAACTACTCTCCACCTCCTACACCCTCACATCTCCACTGGTCAGTGCTGCTCTGACCTGTACAACGATATATATACATACTGTATAGCTGTGCTTCTCACAAGGCTGGAAGCAGAGATTACTTCAGAGCAAGGCCACTGCCGGTCACATTTACATTTTATATGTTAGGCAGTTAGCTGATGCTCTTGTACATTGACTAACAATGAGTGCAACAGCAGAGTAAGCTTAAATTTCTGGACTGCCAACAGTGAAATAAAAAAACAAAGGATGCAAGAGTCCAAAGCCTCTCTGATAACAGACAGGACAGAAATTCCTGTGCCACAAGAATGATTCAGTATAATAGAAAAGGTGAAGAAATAAGCTCCAGGGAGAGAAGGTGGAGATTCTTGTTGTTTTTCCCCCCCTGAAAAAAAGCTTTCACATATCCAAATGCTGTCTAACACTCTAAAGATACTTGCTGAGCCACATATTACTATATTTACATTTACATACATTATTCTTTAGTCCATGTTCTCACTCTATAGTCACAGTGGAAAATGTCCCAGGCAGTTTATATCTGTGCATAATCTTTATATCATTTTTAGTGTATGTTTGCCCAGTCTCCTGAACACACATCAACTCAGACTTTACTATGTATAATTCCAGTTTAGATTTACTTCCAATGCTTTAGAGCTGCAACTAGCTGGAGTTTTCTTTCGTTTTTTTTTTCTTCTTACTTTTCAATCTCTTCTCTGTATTGACTAAAAAAAATAAGGTTGTATTTAAGCAAACAATATCTAAAACTTAAACCAAGCAAAATATGAAATATGCATAAGGTTAAACCATTTCCCTGATATGCAGTCATGAAAGTTGGGTTTTTTATTTAACACAGTGACATTTGGTTTACTAAAAGTAACATTTCCTGCAACAAAAATTAGCTCAGTGTTAGCATACAACTTATAATATGGTATATTTAAAGCAAGTTGCTAAGCTATGCTCAATGTTAGCATGTAGCATAAGACACTATTATCTGCAGTGGACTCTTGGATCATTTTGGTGTTTACTTGTTGAGTGACTTAAACAACAGGAATATCTCTCCAGAAACTTTTAAGTAGCCTTGAGCAAGACACTGAAGTCTGTCTACCTACTGAATCATTGTTCATTTGTTCTGTAGCTGCAGCTAAAATTAACCACAGCACTGAGCAGTGGCCAAATACGTACATCTTAATTATTATTTTTATATGATATATTGTACTTGGTATACATATACTGTATAGACAACATCACTTTCATTAGGTGTCATTTCATAGTTTTTCTTTCTGAGTCAAATCTGTTGCTGGGGACATATGAGGGTGGTGGATTTTTCCTGGATGCGTTTGCGTGTGTGCATGTGTGTGCATGTGTGTAACTTCGAGCACCTGAATGTGAATCGAGGAAGGCTTGCGACTGACGGTGAGTCATCATCGCCATGGTGTTAAGCCTCCCGTTCCCGGGGGAACGGGGTTACCGTCTCTACACCACTGGGGATTTTTATTTTTACATTTGAAAAGCAAACCGAGGCCTGGCTCACAACAATCCTCCACTCCCTCTCTCTTCTCTTCTCTCTCTCTCTCTCTCTTCCTCCTCCATGACTGAGCTGAATCACACACACAAACAGCAGACACTACACACACCTGCTCATTTCAGAGCACCTCCTCCTTATCTTTGTCTGTGTGATATTCAATATGTTTCAGATATCAAAACATGAACCTATGCAGATGAGATGAAAGGGACAATATCACGAACTCAATAACAGCCGCTGCTCTGTCATTTGCTGCTGAAGACCTCATGCTACAGCTGCAGTTTGGGTGTTGAGTTTAAAGTGCAAACAATCAGGTGTTGAGAACATTTCTTGAAACTCATTTTGAAACCTTTTTAAAAACAGGAGTCAATGAGAATATCAGAAATCTACATGGAAATTTAACCTGTAAAT
This sequence comes from Seriola lalandi dorsalis, assembly GCF_002814215.2. NCBI lineage: Eukaryota > Metazoa > Chordata > Actinopteri > Carangiformes > Carangidae > Seriola > Seriola lalandi. The sequence continues at coordinate 197,551 of NW_019524920.1, forward strand.
GTGTTTATTTGACTTCATTCTGAGTGTTGCATTAAGGGTTGCTTTTCTTTGCCAGCAAACTCAATATCTTTGGGTTGTAGGACAAGGAAAGACATTGGAAGACATCACCATGGACTGTGGGTAATTACATTGCAAATTTTCACAATTTTTGGATGTTTTATAGATAAAACAATTAATTAGTTAATTGCAGCCCTCGCACAGACATGAGAGTGGTATTAATTTTCTCACCTAACTCTCAGCAAAAAAGTGAAGAATAATAATATTCTTTAAAAGCTAACATGATTTGCTTTCCAACACTAATATGGAATTACCTCAAAGAGCATCCATAGAGTATGCCAACAACTGTAGTATTTTATTGAATTGTGAAGTGCCTCCAAAAGTATTTCCCTTCACTGTTATTTCCTATTTTAAAGAGGTTTTTTCAGCTATATTGACAAACAAACCACTCAGAGGCATAGAAAGTTTTTTGTTATTGTAGTTGGGAACGAAACACTATATATTTGCCAAATGTATCTGAAATGACACAAATACAGATTTTGATTTAAAGTGAACTGATGAAAGCTGCTAAATGTTTTATTATGTTTCTATGAAGTACAAATCTTTAGCTTTAACTTGCTGTTAGTATTGCACAAGACTGAATTTCAAGCTTGGTGACTGGATGTTTTGTTATGGAAAGGTTCCTTGCATCTTTATGTAAACAGTGATATACATTTGACTTTTTAACCTAAGAACCTATATTGTAAGGTGCCTGCTCATCTTTTTTCTGATGATGCTACGAGGAGACATTCAAGTCCATCCGAGCTTTGAAATGCTCAAATTGTCAGTCACCAACAGTGGCACTCGGCAGAATGCAGAAAATGCAGAAAATACAGGTATAGCATCAGATAGTTCTGCATTCTTCTAGGTAAAAAGTGCTAAGACACCAACACACTGTCACTATTATGACCTTTCACTAAAGCAGTGCTTTGTGAAGTGTCTAAATACATATATACCCACTAACTTACCTATTTTTAAGACTGTTGTTTACATTTACAGCTCTATTTAGAAAGCCACAGTAGATCTGTGATGAGATTTTCATTAGGAGGTCACCAGGAGTTACGTGTGATGTTGCACTAATGTTCCACAATTACAAACACAGATAAAACTATTGTTAGAAGAGAGAGAGATACCAGTTTTCTCACTGACAGAGACTCGGTAGAGTACAATGCAGACATGTTTGTCTCAATCCTTACTGGAAAAGTCCACACATTTGATTCTAAGAGGTGTTAAAAGGCATTTTGGAAATTGTGGGTAATCAATAAGTTAGAGTAGAAATAGCAGGTTGAAGCAAAGTGGAAATACCAAATAACTCAACAACACAGAGTGAGGTATCTGAGAACATTATGTTGGTTTGTCCTTCATAGCCACTGATAAACTCTGTGACAGACTCTTTTTCTCAGAAACATGTTATCAACAGGCTCCTGATTTGAGCCCATTCCAAGAAAAATTAAACTGGAACAACAGAATTTTATACAAAATGTTTTTTTTTAAATTACAATTAGTGGCAAACATTCATGTTTTCCAAAACAAAATGCCACATTCAGGAGGCACAAAGAGCAAAGAATCACCCGTCTTTTTTTGAGTAACACAGGCATTGCTGTTTCTGGAAGCAGAGCACCCAACGACTCAGGAGGGAGGAGAAGCACACGTGTTTCTTATGAATTCAATGGCTGTGACTAAAAGCACTCCCCATTTACTATATAGGGCACAATATTTATCCTCTGATATTTTATTGGAGCGTCTAAATTTTTAGTGTGACATTCATGCACCATATAGTGCCCACAAAAATTCCCACAATGGAACGAAAAAAGTTTGGCATGTACGAGTGCTATACTTTCTGCTGGCAAACCAACAATAAAATGCTATAAAGTAAACTACTGAGTGTCTTCTACAGAGGGAGGGAGAACTGAGTGAATGAGGGAGGGATTTCAGACACAGCCAACAGCTGAAAAAAATCCTGCACGCCTGAATGTATGACAGCAGGTGTGCGGTAAGTATTTGCATAAAATATAACAATCTGTTGATTCATAATTAAACTCACCTAAAGAATAAGTTATTTAAACCACACTAATGGGTTTCAAACACGTAAGTAATACAGCCAAAATGATTTCAAGAGGAGACTTACTGTATCTCTTTGGTCCATCTTCGAGGCAGAAGGAGAGCGTCAGAGTGGCGTCCTCCTCAAAAAACTCTGTAGCGAAGGCGTCCCACCACAAACTGTCGCTTTCCTGTGTGGGGACAAATAGAATCAGGTCATCAATACAGGTACACAGAAGCAGGACTTGCTCTTTATGAAACACTTCTATTTGTCATCTTTTGAAAAGAATAACTGACTTCAGTTCATCAGCATCTCTAAAATATGCACTGTGTAAAAGCATGTCACTTCAGTTACCATCCAGGTCTCTGAAAGGACCATGGGTCGTTTCAGTTAGATATGAAACTCCTCATTTTCTTCTATTATTTAATAACCCAGTGAATTTCCTTTATCCAGGTTGATGCTCTTGTGTTGTTGGATTTTTCTTTTTTTTTTAACATAAATTCAATACTGATCCATTGTGATAAGACAAAGATATTGTGGCTATGCAGGCTTTTGTATGAGACGAGATAAAAAAGAACATTGTTTTTTGATATATGAAGTCAGCAGTGCAGGGCAAGTATTCCCTTTATTGTAGATTGGTTTGTTTGTTCCTTTTCATTAAAATGAATTTCATGAGCTTTATTTAAATCACAGTGTTTACATTTGAGTTCACAAAGTGCTTCAACGATCAAGTATGAACAGTGAAACAGTCCAATGCATTATACGTTTAAAACAAATTAGGACAGGGCCATAAAAAGACATCACAGAGTGGAAGGATACGAACAAAGGGCTAACAGCTACAAAAATAAATAACGAGCATATGAAAATGAGTCTATAAATCAGCTTTTAAAAAGTGATCTCAGAGAGGAGGCTGGCTGCTGGCCTAAAAGCTTCCAATACGGGTCGATGTAAAGCCAAAGCCTGGTAACACCCTTTACTTTTCTTAAGCTCAGACTTTGGGAGAGCCTTGCCTGAGGCTCCTACAAGTCTGAAACACAAGCTGAGGTCCGACAGCTTTACAATTCACTGCTGCTTCTACTTTTCACAGCAGGTGAGGATACCTTTGGCTTGTACCTTTAACCGTGCTATTATCATCATCATCATTATCACTATTACTATTATTTGCAGTTGTACTAATTTTCTTTCAAGTATCAATGAACACATTAAAGTAATTATTTTAAATTAAACTGTAGTAGTGGTTGTAGCCTAATTATTACAGTATCATTAGGAGTAGCAGTATGAATAGTAATTGTAGTGTAAGTCACAGCAATACCGATTGCATTAGCAGCAGTAAAGGTAACAGCATTATCTGTAGCTTTAATATAATAGTATTACCAGATGTGGTTGCATTGACCATAGATGTAGTAGTTTCTGTATTAGTAAAATTAGTAATAGTAGTATAAATTTTAATTCTAACTAGCAGTAGGCTATTAGTAGCAGCTAAAATATAAGCGGTAAGAATAACAATCCAGAGGTAATAGTAGTAGTGGTATTAACAAGAGTAATAATTAATTGTCATTTATCGTTATACTATTATCATTAGCAGTAGTAGCACTAATTGCTATACTAGCAGTAGGCCATTAATAAAAGCTCCATTAACAGTAGTTATAGTAAGAACTCTGTGAGGAAACACATTCATGTAAATGTCTTTGCCCTGAAATGATTCCTCTAACAGGCGTTCACCCTCTTCCCCCACCTCACTAAAACCCCTGATAATGTTGGCCTTCTCCCCCTGCCCTCTCCTTGCCCTCCCCCCTCCACCTAACAACGTTCAACTGATGCTAATTTCCTCTGACACGTTATGACATATCACCACGTTTCATTCTGTGCTGGGCTGAGGGATGGCAAGCACTTCCCAGATGTTGACAATTAGCGTTGTCACCATCGAGCAGTGTCAAGCACAATAAGCAGCGACTGGGGCGCCCCGCAGGTCAATGTGTCTCCAACACAATGAGTCTGATGCAAGGAGGAAAAGATGTGGTGAACCTGGTCCTTCACCCAGCTGGTCAATCAATAGGTAATCATGAGTTAGTGATGGGGTCTTTTGACCGGCCACCCATCAGCTGAACTGTGGACTACAGACTGAACCCAGACTTTTACTTTTGTACCTTTTAAAGACATTTTAGAGGACTGAGGTTTGTTGCTGTTGGAAAGATCAAGTGAGGTTGAATTGTTAAGTTCACATTTTTCCAAAACTCTACCAACAAGAATCTGATTTTATGCTACTGGCTGCAATCTCTGTTGGAAAACATGAAATTTATATTTTAAATCATTCAGTATTTTTCTCAAAAATACGAGCATCCATTTTGTTCAAATAAATAAAAATCTGCCCCCCACAGATGATATTGTAAACTGTTATAAGATACATCCTTGTTCCAAGACAAGCTGCAACTAATGAGTATTGTCATAATTAAGTAATGTCTTAATTAGAGCTGTAATTATTAGTTGATTAATTGATTAAGCTAATTGTCAAAATTTTGATATGTGAAGTCATTTTTCAAGCAACCAAAAAAATGACTGTTTTCAGCCTCTAAAATATAAAGATTTCCTGTTTTTATCAGTTTGTTTCATAAATATAAATTGAATATTTTGGGGTTTGAACTGTTAGTCAGACAAAACAAAACATCTGAAGACGTGAGCTTGGACTCTGAGAAACTGGGGCTGGACTTTATCATTATTTTCTTACATTTTATGGACAGAATGATTAATTGATTTATTGAGAAAATAATTAACTGATAACGAGAAAACAAAGGTTATTTGCAATCCTATGCTTGATTATCTTTTTGATTGACAATCACAATTTCTCAGAGCCCAAGATGACATCTACAAATTGCTTGCTTTGTCTGACCAACAGTCCAAATGTATTACTGTAGTGGACAACAGTAAATTTACAATGATGTAAAACAGAGAAGCAGCAAGTCCTCACAATTAAGAAGATGGAGGCAGCAAATGTTTGGCCTTATTGCTTAAATAATTGATTGTCAAAATTGTTGTCATTTAATTAAAACTGGTAAGCAAAATTTTAATTAAAGTTTTATAAAAACTAAAGCAGTGAAACAGCATGTATGCTCTTTGTATACCTGAATTTAGCCTTTTTTTTTCTTAAAGCAAATGTTCAGCACCTCAACACTGAGCCAATCACACCAATGCTGCAAGTTTCATCAAAAACTGGACCGACTGTATCAGAAACATCATGTCTGGCATAGAAACATTGACCTGTAATTAAAGCGCGCCCATTAGGTTGGTCATTCTATTTTGTAAGTTTAAATGCCAAAACAGTGGTTAAATGCATCACTCAGACTCACCGTAAAATACATTTATATATGAATACATGCAGGGAACCCTCTGTGCATGTGTGCACCTCTGGGATATGTGGTGTTGGCTGGAAGTGTACACACGTGTGTGTATAGCATGGAAACAAAACAATCTTTGCCTGAAAATCTTTATTTGAAACGGAAATATGACAGTCAAACACACACTACTGACCAGATGTCCACTGGGAATGAACTGCATAAGCTAGCGTGTCGTGAGTGTATGTGTGTGTGTGTGTGTTTGACTGACTGTGTCATACTGTGAGAATCAGCAGGTGTGAACAGCCAGCATGTGTGTGGTGTCTGTTTCATGTGAATACATCTATTTCAGAAAGACGGAGTGGAGTGACACACCAGGACAAAACAGAGAGAGAGAGAGAGAGAGAGAGAGACAGAGAGAGAGAGAGAGAGAGAGAGAGAGAGAGAGAGAGAGAGAGAGAGAGAGAGAGAGAGAGAGAGACTTTGGTGCTACTCAGCATTCAGATTCAGTTCAAGCCATAATCCAGTACTATTCAGGGGCGGGGACTCTGGGGATTGACAGTCAAGTGAAGGGTGAACAAGACACTCTCCACACACACACACACACACACACACACACACACACACACACACACACACACACACACACAGCAGCTCCCAACAATCTTACTGTGTGACCTGCTCTACACAATTTCTATACTAAAGCTATTTTTGATTAACCAAAAAAATTACATGATTCAGAGATCAAAACAGTTCTTGTGACAAAGAGAGCTGCAATGATTAGTCGAGTTATCGATTAGTTGATCGACAAAAAATGAACTGCCAAAGATTCACAGGATCCAGCTTCTCAAGTTAGATTTGATGCTTTTCTTCTCCTTTTTTTCACTATTTTCTTACACTTTATCTCCAAACAATTAATTGAGGAAGTAACTGGTAGATTTACAGAAAATTAAAATAATCCACATGACAAATAAACACTATAGGATCTGTGTAGCTGTAAAGGATAACGCCAAATTCACATGACATGGGATGAGACAGGAAATATTTCCATGTTTAAGACTTGAGAGTGTTTATGTTATCCAGAACAAGTTAAGATGGATCAAAAAAATAATTCTATACACAAACAACTCAGCTCTATATACACGAAATCTGCTTCTTATTACCATGTTCATTGTTCATAAACTGATCATTACGACAACCCTGATATGACGTGAAGGCAGCATGAGGATGGCAATGTGTTAGTACATCTCTTATTTGTTTCTAACTTCTCTATCCTGTCTGTCCGCTTGTTTGCTCCTACTGAAGATATAAATACTTCATTCAGTCGCTCATTATGGTTTAATTTTTTGGTGTTAAAAAACAGCTGAGCACTGTAGTTTTAAGAAAACTTCACTCAAACAGAAGTAAATAATGTATTTGTTATGGATATCCGGTCATGTGTTAAAACACATTTAGTGCTGTATGTGGAACAGTGCACATGAGGACTAAAGATTCTTGATTTTTTTTTAATTCTTGAAGATTGTAAGGCTGTCACAAGCTTCAAGAATTATTCGACCACAATCTCTAAGATTTGTTTCATAAACCTCAGACTGATAAGAAATTACCACTTAGGGCTACAACTTACAATTATTTTAAATGTTGATTATTATCTTGACTAACCAATTAATGGTTTGATCTATTACAAGTTAGAAAATTGTGAAAAATATCAGTTACCCTGGGCTGGTGGTGACATCTTCAAATGTCTGGTTTTGTCAAGTCAAGACTCCAAAACTTTGTTGATATTAAAATTAAAATCATATAAAACAAGGAGGGAAAGCAGCAAATTGTGTATTTGAAGCAGGAGATGTTTTGTGTTTTTGCTATAAAAGTGACTTTAATGATAAATCGATTATTAAGAAATTAGCTGTTGAATTTTGTCAGTTAGCTTATCGATTAATCAGCTCTATTGCTATTTATACTGCAGTCACAAATTGTACCACCAGCATATTTACCTCAAAATGAAACAGTAAAATTTGTGATATTTTACCTACGAAAAGAAACCCCACACAATGTATATTCTACAACTACTGTTAATTAAATTAAATTAAAGCACTGCATCATTAGCAAAGCCAGTTTCATCACAGAAACGTCATCTGTGCATCGGTGCATTAAGCTAACACAGCCACCTTGCTAGCTTACAAACACTCACTTTCAAACATATTAAAACTTCGTAAAACTTCGTAACATCATAAAATATCGAACACATTATATGAGGAAATACCGACTAACCTTGTGCTTTTAACAACCAGGTGCCAAACAAATCCCAAATACGACATTTTAAAAATAAAAAACCCGATATTTATCTTCACTGCCTCCCGCTGTTTACCTGCGCGTTTACACTTCCTTCCGTCATTACACCTTCAAAATAAAAGCTCCGAATATCAGACGTTCACCAAAATGACCATTAGGGTTTTAAAATTTTGGGAGGACCAGTCAGTGTTGATATTCTACTACAGTGGTGCAAATTCCTAACAAATTTTTGATTAATCAAATTATGGAGAAACTGGAGAAACCATTTTGTTACTGTGGCCAGTGGCTGAAAGGAAGTACATTTTAAATAGGTACTGTACTTAAATAGTTAAAATTAGCTCCAACTCCAGTATTAAAATGCGGTTTATACAGCAATGCATCAGTATTAATAATACAAAATTATAAAATTACACTCTGAGAAGAGCCACTGACTCATGAGGACTCTTCTTTGAAACCTACATTACATTTTGCTTTTTGCACCTCTACTTAAGTGAGTATTTGTATAGATCCGTATTTCTACTTTTACTTGTCTATGGCAAAGAAGAATAAGATTTATCAGGCTATGACCACACAGGCAATACTAGTTAGTTATTGATTCTGGTTTCATGGGATTCGTTGCCAATGACAAAACACAAAATATCGCCAGCCTTATCCTTTAATTTCAGCAGCTTCACGTTTTGTGGTGCCAAACACAGAACAGTATTTCACCTGAACGACTCTGTTGAACTTTCCCTGCTGCTAAAACAAGTTGGAGGATTTCATGAATAAGCGTGATCCCCGTTTTGACACAAACTGCCTGGATTTAGTGCTGGAGATAAATTTTTCGAGTGCTGTCATCCTGAGGGCTCCCATCACTCTGTTTTATAGACTCCGGTATTCATTAAGCTTCCTCTTACTGTTTTAATCAAAAGTGTTTTACTTAAGCCCCCACTTCTCTGTTTTACAGAATACTGTCTTCTTTAAAATCCCCCTTATTCACTTTTACAGGAGAGGGTTAGTTAACCTCCCCCTCATTCTGATTTAAACAGTGTTTCACTCGCACTGACTTCACTTCTGCTTTGCACTATGGCATCTTTGCTATACTCACCTTTACTATTACTTTCAAATTATTTCTCTCTGTGCCCTTCCCACCTCGTGTTCAACCATTTTCCTTAAACTAAGCAATTTTACAAAATAATATTTCTGCTCTAACTCAATGTAGTTAATTTTGGTATTCTACTGATATTTGGCTCAGGCCTAAATCCAACCAAAACAATAAAGAGTATTTCACAAAGAGCAGAGCTGACAGCGGTGTGTCTATTGTCTTGTCTCCATTAGCTCTGCTCAGCCCAGCAGGGTTCAACCATAGATGATATGGTTTAGTTTCTGTCTCTGTTGAAAAGCCTCCCACCCAGACAACAGAGGAATCTGAAAATAACAAGCACATTTCATGCGACATGAACAGCATTTAGTTTCAGCATTCACAACAATAAAACAAACAGCACTTGGCAGTTTCATTGCACTTCTCCAAATCACTTATTTTGTAAATTTAATACACATTTAGAAGCGCTACCTAATAAAGCGAAATGTTGCTCAAAACTTTTCCATTATAACCAGGGAAAGTTCCATTTAGAGTCAGTAACCATTAATCCTCCAAACTGGAGCTTTTGGGAAGCGCCTCGCCAAGTTGTGAAACGTGGCTGGTTGAGCCATGGACAGGCCAGGTTTGGCCCGGATCTAAAGACAGAGGAGAAGCTGGATCAGAGCCAGGCGGGCTGCAGAACAGCTAAAGCCTGGCCAGTGGATACAAGCCATATGAATCCTCTGGTGGAGCTGAACCCCCCACACTGGAGGCTCATGGTGCTATGAATGTTGCCTTCAATTTCAATCCCTCAACTACAGCAGAAAATGTTCAGAGCTTTACTTTATTTCTGTCATTGGTAGCAGGTTATAAAATTGTAAATGACATATATTTACTATGAAAAAAAGAAGCCTCCACTGGCCCGTCTTCCAATATCCTTTCTTTGTTTTATCTCCGCCTGTCTCTCCTCACATCCACCTCCCTCTCTCCGCCTGTCTCCTCTATCCTCTCTGCTGCTGCTCACTGACAGACAGCGTCCTGCCTTCAATTACGCCCGCGGACTCTCTGACGAATCACGTGGCGTGACGATGTTTGTTGTCAAATGCTACAAATCAGGCCAACTCTGAGGGACCCGAGGTGAACCGACATGGTCGCAGCCGTGACGGCCGTCAGCCGATAAGGCTCTATTGATTCAAACGGATCGCACCCCATCTGAGGGGGATTTATCAATGTGTCAATTGCCCACTAGCCAACCACAAATCACCAGCGCTGGCCAGGCCCCAGGGATTTACAGGAAATCCAGAGGATTGGAGGGACAGCATAGGGAGGATCCTCAGTAAATAGCAACAGAGCTCAGGGTTAAGTCCTTGCATATAGAAATGTCCATACAGGATGGATAGTTAGATGACACAGTGTGGGAACAGAAACACAAAGAGAAGTTTTACTGTGTATAAAAGCACACAAAAGACCGCTGTGTACTGCATGTAAACACAAATATACTCAAATACTCATGCTTTATGTGGAGTGCAGCCATCTTTATTCACTGTTTAGAAATTGTGTGCATTCACACACAACACAGCCACATAAAAGAAGACCACAGCTTTCTCTCCCTAGCCCCATCTTTCTAACAGTCCATAAACCACTAATGTCTCTATGTTTAACATGAACCATTTTCCCAGCAAGCTTTTGTTAGCCTGTATTTCTTCGCCGTTGCTTCCAGCCTCTTGTGGGAGAAAAGCCTCCAAGAGTGTAGGCGTGTCTGGGGCCTGACCTTGGAGAATTACCAATGTCTGAAACCCCATTCAGCTCCTGAATAGCATGTAGCCCGACTGACTGGTGGGCCAAGGAAGTTTTACTGTTGTCAAAGATTCAAACAGCTTCAGGTTATTGGGGAGCATAACAACTTAACAGAAGCAAAGACTGTCTACATGTTTGGGAGAGATCTTTGGCAAGGCGGATTATGTTTGATTGTACAGTGAAGGACACTGATGGATAAAACATTTCCATTAGATGTGAAATAAAAGCAGTTCTGTGGCAGCAACTTGACTGGAGGACACACTCTCCAACAAATGCATTTGATGTCACATTCTTAGAGAAAATCTAAAGAAATCGAATTTTTACAAATTAATATTACATTTTTTGATATTCAATTAATTAGACTGATTCTGAATCAATAAGTTGTTTTATCAATTGGTTGATCGACAGATAATTCATCCAACAGCAATTTTGATTATCAATCATATAAGTTATTTAACAATCAAAAAAATGTCAATTCCTGGATTCAGCTTTTTGAAATGTGAGGATTTGCTACTAATTTGGACTTTGGACTTTTATGATGTTAAGTGTTGATGTTATGATGTTTGTTGAGTTTTGAGGGGCGTTTTTTCAAAATTATTGGACATTAACAGATCAAACAAATAATTAGTTACTAAAAAAAACAATCACAAGCTAAAGCGATAATTAAAAATAATTCTTACAGCGCTAAACTTAATGTCGGTCCCATAAAAGACCAGAACATGAGACTGACTTCGCTGGCATGTTTCAAGGTTTTTTCCATCACCACAGGATGAAATCTGTGCAAAATAAATACCTAGGAAAAGGTGTTTGCAGGGAACCAAACCTTACCACACGGGTACTGTATCTATTAAAGGGTCCTTAGGATGACAAAGTACAAGAACCACTCCTTTAGACTACATAGACAACACCACTTTAATCATGTCAGAGTCAGTGCACACTAATGTCTGATACCAAGCGCAGCTTCATCCCCCTGGGTCTTAAGTGTTTTTATATAATGCAAACTTGAACATGTTGCTGTATTTGGCCACCTTACATCCACCAGCCAAGCATTATGCAAATGAAGAGAAATGAATGCAGCGGGAGGAAAAGAAAAAAAAAAAGTCATTGCCCTTCAGCAGTCACCTCACATTCACCAGGAATGAACTTTCTCCCTATAAATGAAGTCAGTGAAGAAGTTCCCACATTAGATTACATGTCTGCCAGTTTACTTAGGCACTGTTCCCATTTTCTCTCCCTCTGTTTCTTTTGGTGTCCAAGCAGCAGCCAGAGACCACAGTTTGTGTTACTGTATAGATTTGGGGTCAAGGTTAATACACAGGACTCGTTCGTCTGCTGTTTTAATGCAGCAAACATGTGTGACGAGAAGCTGCGCCACTGACTGCAGAGCGCATTCAACAGTGACTGATCACCGCAGCAGCAATAATATCATTGTCCTGCTGAAGTGCCCTTGATCAAGATACACACTGACTGACCGACAAGTGAGACTCAAATAATTCAACATAATAATCAACAGAAAATGAATCGACGACTATTTTTATAGCTCGTGATAAATTAAGTAATTTATCGAGCGCCCTGCCAAACATTCACTGGTCCAAGTTTCAAAGTAGAGTTACAAAGCCTGTTTCTGTGAGATGTGAGCACTTTAAACTGACTGATTGTTTTGTTTTTTTAACTTTCAGAAAAGAGTTTAAGGCAAAACTATTCAATATTTTACAAGATAGCAAACATTAAATTCCTTTTTCTTCTAACTTGTTTATCATCTTGTGACCAATCAGATTCGTCTGTGATTCTGACCCATAATATGAGAGGATTTGCTGCGTTTCTCAGTTTTATGTAATAAAAAATTGAATATCTTTGGTTTAGGACTGTTGATCAGCCAGAACAGGCTGTTAGAAGATGTCACCTTGGGATCTGGAAAACTTGTGCTGACATTTCTTTTACATTAAATGATTAAACAAATGATCAAATAAAAAAAAGACTGCATGATCACTGGTTGCAGCCCCACACCTGGAGCTTAGATATCTACATCTATTAATAATAAGAAAAAACTGAGCACAGGTTCAGTAAACACCCTAACTGCCTAAAAAGTGTCTCAGGTCAATAGAAACAAACAGAATTAAGTCAATATTAACATGGAAGACACAAGAGCAGGGCATCATGTTAAGTGTCAACAAATATCAATAAGGTGGAAAATACTAAAACCACAACAAAATGCATGAATGACAAAGCAGGGAAATACAATTATTTACCGCACCCATGAGAAATTACCATCAACAGGAAACTGAGGATAGAGGTTCTCACTTGGACACAGTAACACTATTCCACCAGTGTGGCCTGTATTCCCCTCCGCTGAGCTAATTAGACCAATAAACAATAAGCACATGGCACACTTCCTCCCACAGCTTAACAAGAAGCTCAATCAATACTGGATTTCATCAAATCCGCTGATAGTGTTGTTCAGTTTAACCGAAGGCGCTCTGTTGTAACGTCACCGCGTTGGCTCCTCGCTTTAAACACGTCCTCACCTGTTGCTTGTTGACTGAGGTAGTGCACGTGACTCATGTATTCAATTATGTTTTGGACTCATCTGATAACCTTTTACAATCTTCTGATGGTCTTCAGATTTCTATAACCGCTGCATTTTACTTGTTAAAATATTTAACAATATGAAAATTGTGGGCAAAAATGACGTGACCTAAACTAAAACAAACACATTTAAATTAAGACTTTCTGCAGCGCTGAAAAACTGTTCCTTACTGTGCTATTTACTGGCTAAAGAGCTAAATTTATGTGCGAGACTGAGCTCGTGTCATACTGTACATCAGGCAAGAGTGGCAGTGAGTGTGAAGCCAGTGAATTAGCATTAGTGTGATGTTCTATGAATGAGGGAATGATTTGTAATAACCACTATAAACCCACATCTTCTCTGTGCCAGTATTAGAATGGTGGAGGTCAGAGCCAGCTATAAAACAGCCCTCACGGAGCTGGTATGTATTCACTGTTTTGCTCATTGACACTTAAGCAGGGCGGATGCTTGGCTTCATGTAGGATGTTTCTGAAAAGAGCTTGTGACCGACTAAAGCATTGTCAGCTCACATTCATGCCTGGAGGATATTCTAACATATATACCAAAGAGCATGACTGCTCAGAAACTGTTTTCTGACTAAATCTACATTAAAGATAAATATGCACTCCACTCCCTGCTTATTCAGAACTGTTCATTTAAGCTAATCTCACAGGAAAAACAGTAAACTACATCGTAGTCAAACAGCTGATCACTAAAATGACGAAACAGCCAGAAACCTGCACAGAGAAGAAGCTGGCTCCTGCTGTAACTAACCTGAGGTTCGGTACGTCTCCTCCACATTCACTGTATCTAGTGCTGAACTTCTTTTTTTTCTGCTCAATGATGAAATATTATAGGCTAAAATATTTTTTCTGTTAAGTGTACAGCAAAGGTTACACTGCTTTCTACACTCAAACATCTTTTTGTTGTTTGTCTTCACTTAAGGTTTTAGCCTCAGTGGATGTTAATGTCTGTGTCTTGGTTGGTCCAGAATGAAATATCTGAACGTGAAATTCTGCATAAACATTCATGACACCATTGAGGTCTTGTGCAAAACGTCTGGACAACTATGGGATGGACTGCCATGAAATTTAATAAAGATATTCATGTCCCTTTCAGGATGAATTGTAATAACTCTGATGATCCCTGAACATCAGATCAAAACTTCAGTGTATCCAGTACACAAAACAATGACATTCATCCTCACTGGTGCTTTTTGTTTGCTACCATTTAGCAACTGTTAGCATGCTAACAGGCTAAACTAAGGTAGAGATAAACATTACACTGGCTAAATGTAAGCATGTCAGCATTGTTCCTTTGAGCATGTTAGCATGCTGATGTTAGCCTTTAGCTCAAAGCACTTCTATCTCCAAACAGCCTCAAAGAGACACTGGCATGGTTACAGATTCTTAGTCTCGTTTATTGTCTGATCCAAAACAGATTATAAACATTGGAGAAAGAAAATACCAAAGATACGTCCCAAAAAATATGAGGGATGGCTGACAATAGCTAAATGGATTTATCATGGCCAAGAAAGGGCCGGAAAGCAGAGAATCCTTCAAAAAAAAAAATCTTGGAAATGGTCTTGGAAGTAGAAGACAACAATAAAGTGCTCTGCCATTCAAGGCTGCAGTAAAATGCAGGAATCTAGTTACTGTTATAAACTGCAGTTTTATGCCTTGTGTTTCATATCTACGGACACATCACTAGTTTTAAATAGTGCAAACATTCCTGTTGCCAGGGTTCGGTGTCTCACTCACGGACAAAGTTGTTAGGATGCAAGGATCCAACCTGTGACCTCACTGTTTGGAGACGGACTCCGTTACCACACCGGGGGCAGAGAACAACAGGACATAGACGGACTACAGGCCCGTCTGTCTTCTCTGTTATCTGAGCGACAGTGCAGCCTGGAAGGAACCATGGGAAAGAGCCAGGAAAAAGGTGGGTCTATTGTCCGAGTATCCTGCTGGATGTGACTGACGCTCATTGTTTGACCAGAGGTCCTTTTTTTTTTTTTTTTTTCGTATGATTTTCTGGGAACATCCTCTCAGAGCATCTCACGTACAGTACGACATTACTGGACCAACACAGTGAAAGTGAGACTCTAAACAGAGATCATATCCAAACCTGTGCAGATATCTTTTTGATGTTTTCATTATATAATTATTATATGTGTACATTTAAATTTCATTTTAAAACTATTATCCCACGGATAATCTAAATTTAAAAGTAATTTACTGGATGTAAAACAACATAAAGAACAAACAAATACTATAATTTACTATAATGTAAAAATATATAATGTAAAGTTACGCCAGTTTAACCTGCATATATTTTATAACTTATAAAGCTTTTTGACAAAGCTTGTAGCACAGACATTAGATTTGAAATAAATAAATAACTAAATGTTGTTTCTGTTATAGGTGTGAATCATGATTCACTTGAACAAGAATTTAAACTCTTTTGAAGGAGCCCTGTTTTATGTTGTTTAATAAAAGCCATGTGACCAATTAAAGATGCTGACGTGCTCCAGCTTCTTTGGTTCACACGGCTGTGAGACTTCGGAATAGCTGGTTCTGCTTTCGACAAGATTGGTTTCATATGCATTGTTCTTACAATAGTTAAATGGGCTTGTTTTAGTTGTTTTAGCTTTAGCTCTCTGGAACTTTAGCTGCTAAATGCTCCACAACGTTCACCAGCTTTGACTGTGACCGTGCCGTTAGGTGCGGAGCAGGTAGTGCACAGCTGGAAAAACAACACCACGAGAGCGGTGAGAGCGAACCTAAACGGTAAAGTTGTGGTTCAAGCAAAGGCTTCGTGTAGCCGAGGGGAGCTGCAGATCCAGATTCAGATTCTCTGTAGGTTCATCGCTGCACACGACCTATTTCACACTGACACATTGGTGTTACTGGTTGGTGTTACTATGGTTGTATTGGCAGCATGTTTTTTTCCTGTGTTGTTTCCTGTGACCTGAATGACCTCTATCACTAAGCATGGAAGACAAAAGTAGTTTCCCGTCTGGAGGTTAATAAAGTTTTCTCATTATCCATCACTGTGGTCTGTAGAAACAGACATAAATGACTGTCAGTATTTTCACAGTTGTGTCTTAACTTGTGCACATGCAGTTCTCCTAAACTCAGTTTCCCTCAAAACAAAAACAGTGAGTTAAATACATGATTCTATTCACTGGTTTTACACCAAAGAGCAGCTTTCTAAGGCACGAAATGATAAACAGGTAAAAAGCTATGACCAGACTTTTCTGCGGATAAGGTTACTTCTTCCTTTTCTTTTCGAAACTATCAGCCTGTCCGCTCACCTTTTAGCGGTATTATTCTTTAATTCAACGCGGGGGAGGTTGCCAGGGAGTTAACTAAGGGAAGCAGAAGCTAATGTGATTCAGTCCTTTCACTGACTGGCAGCATTATGAAAATATAAAATGTTTTTGTTTTTAATGTAAGAGCTCCGAGCAATGTTTTACGAGTCCACAAAGGCAGATGTCTCTTCATTGTCAATAAGGCTGTGAATCATAATAACAACACATATTAGAGACTAGAGAAATAAATAATAATGCTGTTTACTCGGTGAGCCAAGTAAATACCAAATGTTGTTGACTTATTTAAGACTTATTCTCCATTGTTTTGTTGTGTAATGTGTGGGAGGGAGCAGAAAGGTAGAGTAAATGTAACCAGTGTTTATCTGACTGAAAAATGATCTTTAATTTCAAACGTATTTGATCATTTAATCGACAGTGTTCAAATAAAATCAAATCTTTCATATTAACTAATTAACAAATTACGTGCAAACATTTCCAGGCTGATCTTAACTGCAAAAACAGCATCTAAACCAGGACAGTACAAGAAGATCACACCTACAATATGCTTAACATATTTACTAATAATTGATCTGAAAGCCTTTCGATCGGTTTACTTCATTAAAAAGAAAGTGATTACACTTCAGTTGTGACATCATTCGAAGCCTTTTCTACGATTCCTACAGTGGCCTGTTTTCCCTGATGGGAGATAAATCCAACAGTAATGGTTCAGATAAGGGCACCGTGATGTTCAACACCTTTCTGGTAATTACTCTCAGCCAGTTTCACACACACACACACACACACACACACACACACACACACACACACACACACACACACACACACACACAGAAAATTGTCCCTGCTATGAAGCACTTACATATAATGTATGTCTGTCCAGTAGGAGTTTTGGACACATTTTAATTAGGGCTGCAACTAATGTTCATTTTGATTATCAATTAATCGGCCAGTTATTTTCCTGATGAATTGATCACTTGTTTGGTCTGTGTAAGGTTAGACAGTTAAATTTTCTAAACACATTTTCTGAAGCAGAAAGTGATCCCAGAAAAAAACAAAACAAAAACACTCAGTTTACTGTCACACGAGGCAAAGAAAAGCAGCAACTCCTCACAACTCCTCTTAAACGATTAATTGATTATGAAAACAGCTGCCAATTATTTTTTCTGTCGATCAACTGCTGATGTTTTCCAGCTCCGGTTTGGAAATCGCTCTCTACACAAAGCTACATCATTAAAACGGGGAGGGATGGGCCGCTCCTCTCCGGCACACACACTTTGTGATTTCAGCCGACAAACAGGTGCATTTTTATGTGAAATCTTTTCTTATTTCGAACACTGAATGCGGCTCGGAGACACTTCGCTATAAGACGGGTGTGTCGCAGAGCCGAAGCGATCGGTTGATTAGTCGATTAGTCGGCAACAGTTTTTATGAACCCTTGTTTAAACATGTAAAGATTGGCTGCTTTTCTTCATCTTCGCCGTTTGACTTTGACAAAACAAACAATTTGAATCAACTCGCTCTCGGAGAAAACCGTGGACATTTATCCCATTTTTCTGACCATTTAAAGGCCGAACAAACGACTGAGAAATAATCTTCAGATTAATTGATGACGAGAATACTCACTATTTGCCTTTTTTTTTTTTTTTCATGCCTTGTGAAGTTAAACGCAGACTCTAACTAAAAGAAATCTCCTGGTGTGTTCTTGGCGCTTTGGTGGCTCATCTTTAATCCCTCTCTGTGAACCTTACAGCTCAGTGCCAACTTGACCTCTACATCATAAGCCTATTCATGTCAATCTGACATGTAGTGCTGATGGGAACAGATCCACTTTGCCCCTGACAGGAACAAGGGAATTTGCCATAATGAACACTCCAGTTCCTCCAGTTGCACAGTCGAGCCAATGAGTCAGGTCTGTGGGCCCATTTGAATAATGAGAATGAGACTAACTATGTGCAATAGACACAAGAATCCAATGAATGGCCTGTCAATCACTGCTACTGACTGCATGTCTATCCGCCGAGGAGGAGTGTGACCATTAGACCCACTGTCAGCAGCAGAGGAGAGGTTTTCCTGAATGCAGCCCTGTGGGTATTATTATGGTGCCTCCATTAAAATGCTTTTGTTTTCCTTCTGTTTCAACCCTCTGTGTTGTAGTTTTACTTACAGTGTTATTCTGTGTCCCCGCTCTCTGCCGCTGAATATTAATGTCTTCTATGCTAATGGCCTTACACCGGCTGAGGTCGACCAAGCTCCTCCTCTGAATGTTAATCCGCCGCCTCATTTGCATACGCTTAAGTGTCAAATTCCCCCACAAATCATCGCAGCTGCCTCCGTACGCCGGGGCCAGTGCCCCCCCGAGCGACAGCACAGAAACAATGTGGTCACACCGTATGCATAGCATCAAATCCACATCAAAGCCTGTTTAGATTGCCAGGTCACAGCGGGTTCACGTTGTGTAAAATGAAGGTAATGGGATAGCAGTCAGCCCGGTGCAGAAATACAGCCACGCAGGTAATAAGTATGAATGGAGCAGGTAATAAGGTTGGGATAGAAACAGACCCCGAGTCATCACAGGAGCAGGGCTGTTTAAGCTGCTGCACAGTTATCAGTTCAAAGGTGAGCGCTGATCCCAGACAAACACACAGGACTTGTTGTGTCGTTAGGTTTTATTCCTCCTTATTTCCATGTGTGCTTCTGGGGGCATGGCAGGTGAGAGGGTTGTTACAGAGAGCGAACAACAACAACAACAACAACAACAAAAAAACCCCAGTCCCTCAGCATCACAGCTTCAAAGTAAAGAAGAGAGTCTCACCTAAAAATAAAAGTATTTGTTTTACCATTGAAGGCAACACGAAATCATAGTGAGATATTTCCATCTGCACAACACGTCATCGGTGTTAACGTTTCAGATCGCAGTTCACTCATTTTCTCATATATCATCATTAACTGATTAGTGGATCGACAGAAAACTACTTTGATAAGTGATGCCGCCTCTCACCTGTGAGACTTTGATGCTTCACTTCATGTGACTCTGAACTCAATTTCTTTGGGTCGGACAAAAAAATAAACAAACAAGCGATTTAAAGACGGAAACTTGGACTTTAGGAAATTTTGATTGTGGAAAAATCGTAACCTCTCCGTACAATTCATCGATTATTCCAGAAAACCCTCTACAGATCATCAGCTGCAGAACCAAACACACCGCTCCCTTAGTAAAGGAGAAAACGATTTCACAGCTATTTCGACAATCGATTCATTGATTAAGTCATTTCTTCCCGATTCGGAGGATTTGCTACTTTATATGTTTATATGTTCATGAGCCGATCGAGTCACTGATTCATTGAGAAAATAACTGGCAGATTAACTGATAATGAAAATAATTTGTCCTGATTTCACCTACACTATAGTAGAGCTGAGAGGATTAGGTGATTAATCCACCCGAACAAATCGGCAACTATTTTTAAAACTGAATCGTTGTTGTTTCTCTTCAGCAACAACCTCCGCTGAGCGAGGACTTGATGCGTCTCGGACTGCTGGTCAGACAAGACGAGACCGGGAACACGAAGGGAACTTCAGGAAGTGGTGATTGTGGAAAAATTCAGTATGTATTTCACTTTTTGGTTGTTGTAACATTTTACAGATTAAATGATTCAGGATGGAAAATAATCAGCAGATTAATCGTTAACAAAAACGAGTGTTAGTCACGCACTAATCATCATCATCATCATCATCATCATCATCATCACTGCAGTAGAGCTGAACGTTTAGTCGATTAGTCGGTCTGCAGAAAATTATTTGGCTACTAAATTAATAATCTGATCATTTATGTCATTTCTCTGTTTCATATGATTGTAAATGGACATTTTTCCATTGTTTTCTGAGACTTTATTGATCACATGATTCACTGATCAATCAAGGATGTTATTAACAGTTAAACCGATAATGACAATAATCATCAGACGCAGCCACAGCTCTGTCCTACACGTTCACGTTTTTCACTCTGTGGGTTGCTGGCAGCGGACGTATGGATGAGAGAAGGTCTACGGCCAAAAGTAAATTACAAAACATTACAAAACAGCCTCTCTAATGCACTGAACATCACGAAAATTTACTCTTAACCATCTATAATGGCACAAAAGCATCTGAGGGTGTATTTTTTTTTCCTGATAAAGTTAATTTCTCTGGCTTTTAAAATGATTCAGGAGACGAGAGATGCTGCGAACCCTGTCCACTTACAGTTCCACTCAATACAACAACCGTGCGCGCAAGATGTTGAATAAAAACAGAACATGTCTCTGTCTAATTCTAACAACTTGTTATTTCACTCCCAGAGGATTAGCTGCACCAAGCTTACGCTATAGACGTCACTTACACTCATACGGACTACACTTTCCTCCGGGGTAAGTAAGTCTCCTCCAAGTGTCAAGTCCTTGAGTCCTGTGCCTGCCAGTGCGAGAGGCAGTTGCACCACCAGCCAAGCAAATTCAAAAGCACACTCATGAATAAGACAAATGGAAGAATTTCTAACAGAGCGGTGACTTCAGTCGACTCCTTCAACACTTTTTCTCAAAGATGGTGTCATACTGAGGCTTAGTCAGTTCCCCTGTTAAAAAAAAAAAAAAAAAAAGAAAACTACTCAGAAAGACGGGAATGCAAACTATGGTGAGTCATTTTGCTTCGGTGGCCTGCCAGCGAGCACGATGTTAAGTACGCTCCGAGCTATTCTTATCCTCAACAATGGCAGTCCTTTCACGATATTAAGCATCTTTGCTCGGGTGGTAATTCTGACAAGACTTGCTGTTTGCAAGCTTGAAATCTTTCTGACTGGATCAACAAAATATAGCAACGGACCCAGAGAAATAATGGCTTTAATACATCTCTTCACCCTGAAACCCAACAGAAGCAGTGGCATCGTATGTTCTCTGGATTTGTTTGACACACTTTCTGTCTTCGTCTGGATGTTTAAAGAACACGAGGACATGAGGACAAGTCAAGGGATTCCCACCCTGGAGATCTTTAAGTTGTTTTATCATCTTGACACTCGATTTCCTAATTTAATGAGAACTGTTTATAAGCATGCTCTCGAACATGTTTCAGAAGGCTGACACAGAAAATGACCCATTTCTTCTGTGTGGGACCTCAGAGACCTTGGCTGAAAATTCAATGGATCTTCATGTGATCTATATCTGCGACCGGTGCTGACAGTAATGTAAAGGCAGCACTATCCCTCCTGAATCCAAAACAAGTCCATCATCTGTTATTAAGTGCTGTAACAGAGAGTTAAACCTCTCTGGGGTCTGACTGACCCCAAACATAAGCAGCATCACTGTGCAGGGTAACGTACTGTACGCTATTTTCTAACAAAATAATCATATCTTTTCATGCATACCCCATTTAACAATAAAAGCATCAAATATTTCCTTATTTGGTGTAATAGCATTACTTTATGTTCATTTCTGTATTTTGCAAAGAGAAGAATTACCACTTGAGTGCTTCTCTGCGTTTCGGGTTTTAATGAGGACAGAAAAAAAGTAAAATTTAGAAACCGATGGAAATAATTTTATACATACAGCATTAGGATCTGTGTGCTCCCAAAACAACGAGGAAGTAAATTAAGCTAACAAACACAAAAGGATGTGGATCTGCACGTCCTGCTGTCAGCAAAACCTTG
The DNA here is from genome assembly GCF_002814215.2 of Seriola lalandi dorsalis. Classification (NCBI taxonomy): domain Eukaryota; kingdom Metazoa; phylum Chordata; class Actinopteri; order Carangiformes; family Carangidae; genus Seriola; species Seriola lalandi. The sequence continues at coordinate 219,674 of NW_019524920.1, forward strand.
ATGAAATATTCAAGAAACTACCTATGAGCTGACTTTCACTCTCATCTTATAGGAGATGGAGCAGCGGCTGAGCAGGAGAACGACCCCACCATCATCATCATTAAGGGACCAAAGGCTAAGCTCGATTTACAGGAAGTAAACAGCTCTAGTGAGTTTGCTTCATTAGGAAAGTCTGTCTCAGTGAAGGTGAAAGAGACTTTACATATGAAGGTCTTTCTGTTACAATCTTCTTCCTTTGCTGCACAGTATTTTTTTTATTTTTACAGGCAGTAGGTTTGTGTGAAGTGATGGCCACAGATTTGCATCCATGAGGATAATTGCTATATAATTTTGTTAAAAGCCTGAACTGAGCTGCATGGCGCATCTGGATGCAAACAAATAGTAAAACTCGAGGCATTTATTTACACTCCATAAGACACTACTTCTTCCTCATTATATTCACCAGCTGCATTTTAATCAAACAATAACCAAATCGCTAAAGAGACGACATATTATACACTCCTCATGCCGCCGAAGAAAGAAAGAAAAAGCCGAGAAGGAGGATGAAGAAGATACGAACACCAACGGGAACAAAAACTAATTATATTATTATGCAATTATATAATTTAGTCTGAGGAGATGAAGGTAATGGTTTAAACTGACGCGTGTCTGCGTGATGTGTGTTTGTGAACCTCATCCATGTATGTTATCAATGGTGCGTTTGTTTGTGCTGCATACACATCCGGTTTGGTTAACACACGTGCACATGGTCCTGTGCATGTGTGCGCTGCATGTGTATGTGTGTGTGTGTGTGTGTGTGTGTGTGTGTGTGTGTGTGTGTGTGTGTGTGCGTGTGTAGTGATTGCACTTGGTGTCTGGGTATGTGTGGTACGGGAGTTGAGGTCCACTGGGGCTTGGACCACTCCGCATGAATAATGCATCACACTGGGCCGTTGCATCTCAGCAACATTGCTGTGGTCTGCTTAAAGTTGCAAGTTCCTCTTTAGGAAAGTCAGCATCATTCTGCAAGCTGCTGCAGTAACTCAGCTGGTAGTCTTGTACCAAAATCTGATTTCCAAAATGACTCCAAAACATTTCTCATTAAATCATTTAATGGACATATTCATCCAAATCTCCTCCATTCTTAATGTCTCGGTGGGAATTCCTAAAAGCCTCCAACTGCAACCAGAGGTACGATTATTTAAAATATTAGGTATTTATTCGAGCTGAAAATTCATCAGCAACTATTTTGATAATCAATGAACCGTTTAAGCATTTTTTTTTTTTTTTTTAAGTAAAAATGGCAAAATTCACTGTTTCCAGTTTCTCAAATGAATATTTTCTGTTTTTCTAATTCTTCTGATAGTAACCTGAATCTTTGGTTAAAACAAATCAAAACATATTAACAGATCACCATGAACTCTGGGAACTTGTGTTTATGATTAACAATTAACGATTAATCATGTAATCGTGGCAGATTAATCGATAATGGAAAACAATCCTCAGTTGCATCATTTATAAAAAAGTGCTCCGTTAAGCTGCTAAAATCTGCTTGTTTTTGAGTTTGGATGCTGTCTATTCCCCCTGCAGATGCTTCACAACTTGACATGTAGAATGAACTTTTTATCTGCAGATTTACACATTTTGTGATCACAGAGCAGATGCTGAAAACAGATGCTTGCCATATAATTCACAGTGGGATCAGCAAAGGTTCAGACACAGTGACACTGAACGCCACACTCGCAACTCATTGAGGCATCAGGAAAACTGACATGAAGTTAATTCACCCCTCCTGCAAATTATACTATGATCATCTTAATGTGCAGCCAGGGTCACTTTCATTGACAAAACTCCATCCAGACACAGTGTGATGAATCATAGATCAGAGATTATGTTGCTTTAACAGTGAAACCTGAAACTCTTCACCACTCTGGTCTAACTCTCTACATTCTTGTTGGGCTCCTTCGGTCTGAGCTGTAGCAGTTTTAAACCGACCAGACACAGTATGCAAATATGTAAAAAAGCAGGCGATATGTAAATGTATGCAAATGAATTAAATGCACGTGAAAAGGCTACTTTGCCTCAGTCCCTACAAGCTGGTTGGACTTGAATAGTCACTTTTCTGCAGCCCTTTTTTCTTTCAATCCGACCCTCAGCTCTGGGTGATACATGGTCTAACATGACGTTTAAATGTCACACTGCAAAAATTAGTCTCAATCTTAATTTTGGTGAAGTGATGAGTCTTAAAAATCTTGACTGAAACCTGTAAACGGATTATTTCACGTGTTTGCGCTGTAGTTTAAGTTGATTGGGGACTTTTAGAATAACAAGCGATGCCCACTTCAGGTGCATCACTCGGCTCCCAATCAGAGCAGGTGACACTTTAAGTCTTGAATTTCAAACAAGTTAATTGGCCACGTGAACGCATCTCTTCCACAAATCGCCTGTTTCCCACTTCAATCCCGTGGATTTTCAGACTCGTCGCTACACAACAGGTCACTTCAGAGGAGGATGTGTCTCTACACACCGGAGCCTGTTTACTTTCACCTCTGGAATGTTTGGCACTTTGGCATCACATCCACATCTCCTGACTGACGGACCTTCAAACCGACCCGAGCCGCTCTCTCTGACCGGCTCCTACATCCCTTCCCTCCTCCCCGCACCGGACCTCCACAGCGCGCTACCCTCCTAACCGGTACCGCGACCTAAACGGGACCGTGCGGCGGCGGTTATCTCCTCACCTCCGTGCGCGCCTGCAGCCGCTTGTTCATCTCGTAGATCCGATACTCGGGCTGGACCATGTAGGGCGAGTGTCTCCTGTAGAAGGGTCCGAACGGAGACGAGTAGAACGGGTCGTGGGTTGGGTTGGACATGGTGGCTCCTGGCGAGGCGCACGGCGCGATTTCAACATCCAGCGGGCACAGCAGCGCACATGGGAGTGCGATGCTCTCCGAAGACCCCCAGTGGGAAGCAGCCGCTGTCGAGGCTGAGCTGCACTCTGCAAGTTGGCCTGCCTAGTTCGCTGCTATAGCGTGGTGCTGGAGGAGGAGGAGGAGGAGGAGGAGGAGGAGGGAGGGGGAGG